>NW_010512968.1:0-285 GCF_000687285.1 Phaethon lepturus
TCCCTCATCCAAGTCCCCTGCCTGTGCCAGGACTCGTGTGGCCCCGTGCCCACCCCGGGTGCTCACCCTGCTCCTTGCCGTTCCCAGCCAGCGTCACGGCACTCCGGCTGCGTGCGAGGAAGGACAGGGTGGGTGTCATCAGCCGGTCCACAATGCTGCTCTCCCACGGGCTCAGCTGCAAGCTCCTGTCTGGGGAGGGAGAGGGGCCCTTAGTGCACCCGCGAACTCCCAGGCACCAGTCCTGGCCCCAGCCCCGCAGCCACCCGCCAAGAGGCAGCAGCCTTG
>NW_010512968.1:401-744 GCF_000687285.1 Phaethon lepturus
GGTGCTGCCCCCCCCCCCCCCCCCCCCCGCCAAGAGGCAGCAGCCTTGCGGCAAGGCCAGGGCATCTCTGCGGCCCCAGGAGTGCTCGAAGCTCGGCCACACCGGGGAGGGCTCCCTGCTGCCCTGCATGGCTGGCCGAGGCAGGACAAAGGTTTGTGCAGCTGCAGGCATGGGTGGGCAGCCGGGTGCCCACAGGACAGCACTGCAGCACGGTGACAACCCTGTCCCTATGCCCCACAGTCACCCCAGCTGCTGTGCACACACCAGCGCGTGGCACCCACAGTGCCAGGGTGCAGTCCTGCTGACAGCAGCCACTTCCCGTCTGGGTCTCTCCTCATGTCCA
>NW_010512968.1:824-1158 GCF_000687285.1 Phaethon lepturus
GAAGTCGCCGCCTGCCACAGGGACACCGCAGAGTGCCCTCACCACAAGAAAGCTGTGCCAAAGTTGCCGGGCATGATGCGGGAGCCAGGCCAGGCTCATGGCACCCAAGGAACAGC
Source organism: Phaethon lepturus (assembly GCF_000687285.1). NCBI lineage: Eukaryota > Metazoa > Chordata > Aves > Phaethontiformes > Phaethontidae > Phaethon > Phaethon lepturus. The sequence goes on from NW_010512968.1 coordinate 941, forward strand.
AGTCCCTGGCCATGCTGCCAGCTCAGCTGGGCACTGGGTGGCCACTGGCTGCCCTCCAGTGCATGTCGCCAGCACCGAACACCCCATGGGCGCACAGGAAGCACCCACAGAGACAGGGCCCCTCTGCCCCTCTCCACCAGGGCCCCAAGTCAGGCCAGGAGCAGCACACACTGCCAGGAGGGGAGAAAACAGAGCCATGGGAGCAGCGGCGGGGACAG
>NW_010512969.1:0-2141 GCF_000687285.1 Phaethon lepturus
AGTCCAGGAGGGGCTTGCTGGGGATCGCTGGCGTGAGGGGCACTTTGGTGAGAAGGTGGTAAAAGATTTCATAGGAATACACAATCATTAACCATGAAATCACCGAAAAATCCTGTTCCACTATCAATATCAGGTCTGGTTGCTGCACAGCTCCCAGCACCTGATGGGGCCACCTTGTCAAAAGACTTCACAAATCAACTTCTATTTAAACTACTTCAAAAAATTGAGTTACTGGGATTGGATTCTCCTAGAGATGCTGAGCAACACCTGCATGTTTTGCCATGAGGAGGAACAAGCTGCTAGCCCAGTCTCCTCCCGGCTCCCGTCCCCGCCAGGGAGCAGCCAGCGGCCTTGGAAACCCGGTCCCGCAACAGCCTAAAACGTGCAAAAGCACCCTGCAAACCCTAATGCTGACCAACAGCTTGCGCCAAGAAGCACGGCCCCGCCGGCCATCCCAGGTCCTGGCCTCCACCAGCACCGGCACGGCCCCAGCACCGCGGATCTCCACCGCTTCAGGCTGGGGATGCTCGGGGAAGGCACAAGGAGGAGCAGCAGTGACGGGGGGAAGGCAGCGGCAGGGCTCAGCTGCCCTGCCCCGGCACCTGGGCAGGGGGAAGGAGGGCTGGAGAGCAATGGTGGGAGGGCTGGGATGGGCAGAGGAAGGAAAAAATGCACCTTCTCTGAAGTTTGCAAAAAAAAGAAGGAAAAAAAAAAAACCCCAAAGAATACAATTTAAACCCCCACCCGGAAGGGACACTGTGTTTTGGCGAAGCTGCCCTTTTTGTCCCAGGAGTTTCGAGGATTCATTTCAATTTTAAAAGTTTGCAAACCAAGGTTGAAAAGCTTTGCCCAGGTTTTCAGCTCTCGGGATGGAAGGAGATGAGGATGGCGATGGAGATGGTCCGGACACACAACGTGCAATCACTGGAGGGCTCGTCCGTCCTCGCCAGGCAGCCAGGCTGAGGAACGGAGCGAGAATCACGGCAGCTTTGAACTCTTGTCATCAGGAGCTTGCTCAGAGCACACTGCTGCACAAATGGATTTCTGCCGTAATTTTTACGTTGTTAGATCCCAAATTCTCAGAATTACATTCGAACACCCTGAAAAGTTAAGCGTTCTTCCCAAACACGGCACTAAGGAAAGCACGGGCAGCTTTGCTGATGGTTTTCCCCGCCCAGCCTAAAGAAAATACTAAAAGGTAAAAGCTTAATTAGGAAGAAGTGAACCGGCCCCTTTTTGCTGTGATCCCTGCCGAACAGCGAGGAAGACACCACTCTGTAACACATTTAATCGATGGGGTTCAAAGGCCGGAGCACCACTGCACTCTCTGCAGGGAGTCTGAGCCACGAAACGCATTTGGCAGCACAGGTTCCCCCCCGCCTCCTCAGCGAGGGGCTCCCGAGCAGCTCAGACACCAGAGCTCAACGACTGCCGGACGCCGAGATGATCTCCTTGTACAGCAAGGAGAAACGGTCTGGGAGACGGTGTGATGCCGATGCTCGTTCGGTGAAACACACGGGATAAGCAGGTCGAGCTTGAAGTACATCACGAGATCCCAATACGCTAGATTTGCTTTTTTGTTAATTTTAGCCCCATTTCTCAAATAGCGACAACTCCACCTCCTCCCCGCCTTGATTTCGCGGAGAGTGGGGAGTGCGTTTTGCTTCCAGCCAAAGCGTATGGTTAATAATAAACTTATTTCCAGGCTGCGCCCCAGGGCAGCGCTGGGGACCCCTTGAACTGCCTGCGGGTGACGGAGGGAGAGCGGGGACCCCGCAGGTCCCGCGGCGATGGCTTTCAAGCTGGGGATGCTGCAGCCTGGGGGAGGCGGCAGGTCTCTCCGGCGGGGAGAGGCACTGGTACCTGACCAGAAGGGACTGGAGGAGCTCTGAGAAGAAAAGTTGAGGCCCTGAGGACTGAGAAAAGAAAAGTTGTAGGAAGCGCAGGAGGCTGCAAAGAGGTTAGAGAGAAACAGAAAAAGGCAGAACACGCATTAAAAAGGAAATTAAAAAAAAAAATATTATAATGCAGAATGCTTTAAAAGCCGATGGAGAAATACAGGGCAAAGCACACAGAAGGTCTTGCGCAGGGGCTCGGAGCTGGGACAACCAGTGGCGGGGGGGGCCTGCACCCCCCACCCA
>NW_010512969.1:2163-8262 GCF_000687285.1 Phaethon lepturus
GCCAGTGTGGGGGCTCAAAAGTCATCCTAGGGTTGTATTTTATTGGAAAAGGTATTTAACCAACGTTTAAAAACTATTTTCCTTTGGTATCCTTTTTAAAATGTACCATGGAAAAAGTTTTTTAAAAATGCATTTTTTCTCCACAACGCAGTTCTTTCTGCACTCATGCTTTTAGTGGCGTGGAACATTTTGCACTAATGCACATTTTGCTTTCATTTGTTCTGATTTTTTTTTTTTTTGTTTTAGGCACGGACTTACCATTCCTACCATCATCTCCATTAAAGGAGTCCCACTGGGATTCAAACCATCACAAGTGACACCGGAGCTGGATCCGTTAAAACACATGCACAAACACTCAGGTGTGCAGGTAAGACACAACAGATCCCGCTAACAGAGCATCTCTGCTCGCTACCCGCAGGCGGACGGGCTGTCCCTGCGGCCGCAGCCCCAACCCCGGCACGACCGGGGGTGACAAACCCCCCTGAGCACAGGGTGTAAAACCGCAGGAGGGAAACCAGCCTCCCCCAGCAAAAGCTCTCGCCGGGAGGCTGCACCCGCTCTGCGGAGCCGCGCAAGCCCCGGGGAGCAGCCTCAGGTAGCCCCAGCTCGGCCAGACACCCCTGACCCCCGCCACCTCCCGCGAGACCCGTCCTCAAAATGCCACCGGCCCAGCAGGAGACTCATTTGCAAATTAGGGGGCTCAAGCCTTACAGCAAGGCTATAAATCCCTTCGTCCAGACGGTGCTCCTACACGTTGCTGAAAGGGGGAGATTTTCCAGGGGGGGTTTAACGGCGCCCGCTCGCCGGCTGAGCTGGGTTTTACCTGGAGAGCGGGTGAAGGTCCTGGAGGTAGAGCGCTCCCGAGACTTATAGGGGTATTTCAGTGTTGTGTCCAGCTGCTTGAAGCTCTCCTTCAGCGAGTGGCTCTGGTAGTATTCGACCAGCTCCTGGGAAGGACGGAGAGGCACCCGGCTGCCTCCGCTGTCCTCTGCGTGACTTGCAGGGACGGCACGCACGCTCAAAGGGGCTACAAAAACCTACCAGCAAGCTTTCAAACTTCTTGGCTTCTGTGATGTGAATCCAATTGTCCTTCTCCACCACCTTGATGTGCTTCACCTCCTCGTTGAACCTGCAAATGGTAGCAAAGGGTCTCAAGAAAACGTAGCCGTGTGCTCCAGCCCCGTCTCACTCTCCACCTGCAGGTAATACTAAATTAAGTATTACTCACTTAATACTGATGGCAAAGCGCTCGGCCTCGGCCGGCCGCTCCCGGATCAGGTAGGTGCCGCTGACGTGAGACTTGAGCAGGTTGTCCGTCTGCTGCCGCTCCATGTTCCCTGCGAACCTGAGCCCAGAGGTTAATGAATTAAATTAACTATGAATTAATGCGTATCTTTAAAATAGTCACGGTTTAGACAAAAAGATACATTTTTTTAAAGGCATGAACGTTGGGCAAGTAGAGAAACAGGTCTCATCCAAAACTTCAGGGGCAGAAAGGAAAAGTGCCCAGAAATATAAAAGAAGCTGCTCAGCCACTAACAGAGAGGATGAGCGATGCAGAGCGCAACCTCTTCCCTTTGAAGTCTCTTATGTTTCCAGGGCACCTAGAAAATCCCAGTAACTAGGAACTGGTCCCCAGGTGAGCGAGGCTTCAGCGAGAGCTGGGGAGCGTGGATAATTTAGACTCATGAATTTGCAAACCTGGATGGAGCTGGAGGGAAGGAGCAAGAGGCAAGCCATGGGCAACCTCTCCCACCAAGGCAGGAATTCCTTCCTTCCTCCCAAAACGTTTTTCCGGGCACAGAAAACAGGAGGAGAAACCAGCATCTCTCCTTTTGCCTCTGACTCTCTCCATCAGTGCAGAAATCCCCTCTGACGCTGCGAGGGCTGCACCAGCTTTCAACACCCAAATGCCGCCGCAGCGGCTGCCCCGCGGCGCTGGGGGAGCTGGGATGCAAAGCATTGCTAACCTGGCTTCGTAATTCGTTATTAGAGTGGATTCCTGACGAAGTAACAATTAAAAGGTAAGGTCGATACATCTTTCTGGCCAGAGAAAGGCCGTTTGCTGCACGCTGCCCAGCAGCGGGCAGGGCGACTCACCACGGGTACGCTGTGTAGTCTATCTCCCGCGAGGGCGGCCGGCTGTTGGGAGGCTGCAAAGAGAGCATCGCTTATTACTGACGGGCCAGCATCTCATCAGGCTACAGATCACAAGCGAGACGCTCCTCTCCACGGGAGGGTTTTCATCTGCCGAGCCGTTTCTGAATTACTGGCTTCGGCGGCGGCGGGCAGGGTTGTAGCCGAGCGTTTCTCTCTCAGCCTCCCAGCTGTGGTGAGCACGCTGCATTTTCTCATTTATCTGAGCGTTTTTTAATTGGGAAGCAGCTGGCAGCGTTACAAACACAGTAATAAAAAAAATAAAAAATTAAAAAAAAAAAGTGCAATTTTCCCATACTGCGCCTGATCCCGAGTACTCTGCTCCCGAGTCAGCCCCGCAGAGGAGGAACGGAGTCCAGGCCTGGTCACACCAACCCCAGCCTTGGGAATGGTGCCAAGACCAACCTGACCAGACATTTTGCAACCACGGGATGATGGATCCACTCCCTCGCTAATTGAGCCACAGTAAAAGGCCTCATTCAAGGTTCACAGACTTACTGGAAGGACCAAGATCTCAAGCAGAAGTCTGAGAAGAGCAACAGGCACTGCCGTGACAGCACCCAGCACCCACCCCGGTGCTCCCACAGCACCCGCAGGCGCTCCCGGCTCCACCTCGCCTTCAGCACTTACCCTCGCATCAACAGGGCAGGGCTTTACCGACAAGCTGGGAAAATAACCCGACTTCTTTGTCTGCAGCAGCCGCCCCTGCAAAGCCAAGGCCGGTATCAGACCGGGACGCGCATCGGGGCGCAGATGTTTGCTGCGCAGGGATGGGGACGGTCCCCGCTGCAGCTCCCGGGCTCCACCCCACCTCGCAGACCCCCCAGCTCCAAAGCCCCAGCACAGCCCTGCGCTCCGGGAAAGCCCACGAATAAAAGGGACGATGCAGAAGTCGTTGGCTTAAAACTTCCTGGGAATTTCCCGAGGAGAATCAGGCTCACCTCCCACCACGGTGAGTCGGGGTCCCCCCTCAGCAGCTCGATCACATCCCCAATTTGAAACGTCAGCACCGGCTTCCCGGGGGGTGCTGGGTTTCCGTGGTAATTCTGAACCGCCACCATTTTAGGACCTTGAACGGATGCAGAACAGTTTCACCACCTTGCCCCAATTAAGAAAAAGCAAAACAAAAATACCCCCTCCGAAGTCTGTTGTTCCTTTTCCTGTGAACCACAAACCTAACGGCACCAGCAGGCTGGATTTTGGGGCAGAAAGCATGAAAGCAGACAGAAAGAGTGCCCACAGAGAACGGTCTTGGCTCCTGCAGTTACATGGATGGCTGAGTTCACTGAGCAAAAATAAACCCATGAAGGACCGAGCCAAGCCAAAGCTCCGACTCCGAGCCCTGCAGCTGGACTTGAACCTCGCCATGGCAGACCACCTCTCGGTAGGCGATGCCTGGCCAGCACCAAACCCTGCCGGGCTCAGCGGTGACACCCGCGATTGCCAAAGGGACCAGGGAACACGCGGCTGCCGCTGGATTTCAGCTGGACCTGGGACCCAAACGCCTCCGAAGCTCGCAGTCAAAGTCCAATTGTCTCGCCAACAACTGCACATTAAATAAGCCTTCCCAACTGTACTGAAACCACAGTGTTTATCCTCAAAACGCTTTCCCACCTCTGCCTCTCCCTTCCCAGTGAGAGCATTCTGTGCTTTCTTTTTTTAACGACCAATTTGATTCAGGTTTCTTTTCCCAGGCTTGGCTTTCCCTTTAACAGAAAAAGCACAAAAACAAATTGTTCCTTCTCCTTTGAGCCAGAGCAGGGGCAGGGCAGGCCCAGCACTCTGTCAAGGCTAGCTTTAAGCAAAGGAAAATAAAAAATATTGCGGCAATCGTTATGACCAACAGCCCCATCGGAGGGCAGCGCCTGGAGCTGCACATCCCTGCAGCACACCGGACACGTGCCAGCGGTACGATGCTCCCCATCACCAACACGCCTCCCTGCCACGACCACTGCCTTGGTCTGCTTTCAAGGACGATCTGGCACAAGGGAATTCGCCAGGCTCTCCTCAGCCACCGGCGTGACATGAAGCCTCACCCGCACAGCAGAGCGGGCCGGGGCACGAACGTTCTTAAAGAAATGACGCGGTGCTGGTGGCCGCAGCAGCGAGGGCTGAGCCCAGGGAGGAGCCGGGTCTTCCTGCAGAAGACCCGACCTGCTGCTTTGGGGAGCAGGGCAAGGAGAGACCTCAGCACCCCACCACTTGCTGTGCGGGCGGCACGGCACCCTTCTGCAGCTCCTAATGCCCCTTTCTGGCTTCGGAAGAAGCTTCTCCCTCCCACATGCTCAACGTTAGGAACACCTGCAGCCACAATCAAGACACCCTTTCTACTTGCCCTCCTGCAACACCGTAATGCCCTTACCAGGTCCACCGCTCAGCGAATCCTGCAAAGAGAGAGGAAAAAGTCTCTGTGAGGACACAGTGGTCTCCTCTCCACGAGCACCCACCTGCAGCCACCGGGACAAGAAACCCTCTCCTGAAACCTCCCTGGCACCAGCTGGCACCCACTGGGCGCCGACACCTCCCAAGGGCCATGGCACTGCCCGGGCCAGTTTTAGGTTGGAGGAGAGGCCATCAGTCTCCAGTCCTGCCCCCCCGGTTACTGGGACTCCCCTGAGGCTGGTGCTGGCTCTTCCCATGAGCTGCCCACACCTGGATCGGGCAAGGATACAGGCTCTGCCCAAGGCAGAGAGGGATGCAGGAAAAGGGCCATCAAACAACATACCTGGTCTGCTGAAGAACCTGCAAGAGAAATGGTGAAAGAAGCGGTTAGTTTAACAGGCCACACACCCCACTTTCTACCTCTCTTGACGCCGTGAGTATCAATAAACTGGCATCGGTGCTTGATCTTGATGGGGGAAGCACCAGGCAGAGGCTGGGGTCACTTGGGTCATCGCTCTGCACCGGGTGGGCAAGACCCGGCGAGGGACTGGAGCTGGACAAGGACGTTTTCTCTCTCGCACAAAGTTCTGTGATTTTGCCCAATTTAGGCCAAGGACACAGATTTTTGCAGTGCTGTGGGGCTTTTGGGATCTGGAGATGAGGTCTCTCCTTCTCATCAGAAATGTGATTCCTGGCACGGATCCTCCTACTTTCATTAACCAACATCTTCTGATGAAGAAGTCATCATCTCTCTTAAATGCCCCCCCAGCACCAGGGCTGGGTGCATCCGCTTAGTACACAGAGCTGCTGCGATCCTCTGGGATTCAGCTCTTTGGTTTGGGGAGTTTTGGGTGGTTGGTTTGTTTTTTAAACTACCGGCCATTGTGAATTACAGCCCTGGGAGGTGGGTGGGAGCCTACTCAGTTTTTGTTCTGCATTCGCAAACGTTAGTGCTTTATAGAGGCAATCTTTCAGATCGTTGACATGCATTCACCTCCTTGGCACAAGCTGCTCGTGATGGGAAATAACTCACCGATCTTGCAGGGAGGAATGATCTCCAAGCACTCCTTATGAGCACCCGCTCCACACTTGGGGCAAAGATATCCCTGGTAGAAGGTTCCTCTGTGCAAAAAAATTAGTCAGAAAGTCCTAATTCAGCCTCAGCTTTGATATTTTCTTTCCGTGTTTTAACGCAGATGCAGAAATGCTGGACGCATGTTGCTCACCTCAGGAACATCCTGCAGGCTTTGCAGTTGGTAGTCTTTTCAAATGTGTACATCTGAAAGTTATGGTGATTTGCATTGGCTTTCTCTGGCTTTATGTTGGACCTAAGGAAAAGGACCGGGCGGTTATCGACCTGTCCCTGCGAGCCACGCCACGCTCGTGACCCGTCACGGCAGCTGCTGTTTGCATTTCAGTCAAAGTCTGGAAACCGCACGGACTGATAAGAGATCAAGTGTGAAAGCTTGACCGTGCAGAGGGAGGATTTTGCCCATCAGCCTTCCCCTGGGACAACATTCATGGATTTGTCCCTTGCCCGAGTCAATCAGTAGCCCAGAC
>NW_010512970.1:0-9857 GCF_000687285.1 Phaethon lepturus
AGAAAATACAACCCATGTATACACATAGTTATGCTGCAGATCATCTACTGGCACGAGATACCCTAGTTAACAACCTCAAGGTCGAAACTTGACCTTCTTCCAGCCCATGGCGGTGGGACGGATTCAATGATACGGATGATATCGGGGCACCGCGCGGCTGTTGACTGAACCAGCAGCGAGGTGGGAGGATATATGTAACACCTTAGCCCTTTCCTGCCCTTCACCAGCCACTGAGCACATGACTGTTTTGGGGCTTGACGTGGCTATTTATCTCAAGAATCTTCCTCAACTGCCTCAAAACCCGCTGGAGAGGAGCCAGAAGTGCCGTAGGTACCAGCCTCTGGACCCTGCCCAGCAGGCCTTCACCGAGCACATCCGAACGCTCTTCGTTTTCCTGCTGCTTTCCCATCTGCCGTCTCCTCTGGGCTACCTCCTACCCAGTTTTCTCCATCTCTGCAATAGCCGTATTTTTTTATGGGTTAGCCGTAACGGAGGGGCCGGTGGGCGGCCAGCGCTGGAGTCCTCCGCCCCATTATCGGCTGTTGCTCCAGGTGCACATTTTCTGCAGCCCGTGCCTTAAAACCGAGCGTGGTGGGGAGCCCTGGAACTGGCAGGAGCTACCTGAGCTCCAGGTGTATCTCCCTGAAACGGGATTATCATCCCTGATTCAGGGATACTGAAAAGAACCTGCTCTTGTTCTGAACCGTACCGTTATCGCTCTCTGCCAACGAGCCCTTCTTCCGCACAGGTCCTCTCCCTTCTGCAGAGCTCTCCCACTTTCCTGCTGGAAATGTCACCTGCACCGAGCCCTGGGAACTCGAAAGCAAGAACTCTGTGCTTTTTGACCCTCGTTTCCTCTTCTGAGCCGAAGAGAGCGATTCTCTCGCAACCAGACTTCCCAGCCCTCGCACTTGAAGGAGTATTAATGTTTCTGTAACTCTAATTACGTTACTCACATGTAAACCGACTGGCATTTCCCACCGTCTGCAACAGGGCCCGTGCTGGGTGATGCCGGGCTGCTCGGGCTGCAAGACCCAGAGGCGCTTCTGCCATCAAAGACTCACCCAAAATCACAGCGGAGGCAGGAGCGAAGTCAGCACAAGAGCTCAAGAGTCACGATTCCCAAACTAGCACCCCAACCACTGGATAATGCACTTAAAAGCACCTCTATAAATAAACCGGGGCCTTATATAAACCCAATTAGAATACACTGGCAAATTATTCAAGGAGGCTGGCAGACACATACTTTACTTCAGGTGTCAGCCACAGGAGAGTATTATGGGTTTCGCATTACAGGGAATGCATTGTGACTTTGAGTTATATTGCACTTAGCCTGTAAGTGAAACAATAACAGCTTGGTCTATGGAGATAACACCCCAGATCAGCTCCCTACAATAAATTAGTGAAACATTCCACTCCCCAGCACTGCAGTCTCACACCTCTAAATATCAACACAAACTCCAAGGGTTTGATGGAAAAAATGGTGTTAAGTCTCATGGTGTTTGAGGAATTTCCCAATATGCACTAAATTAACTTTCTGGCTGCATTAAACAAGAGTGGTAGAAAACAGTCCCATCTGAGACAGATGCAGGACGAGAGATCCAAGCAGCTGTTTTGCACATGAGATCAGATTGAGATTAACACTTACCCTTGGAGTTCTTGCTCCGGGGCTAAAATATAGCTTCGTGGACCCCCCTGTTTAAAAATACCTTGAGTTTCTCCAGGGGACTAGGGTGAACTGGGAATTTGAGATATCCAGACCGTGAAAAGTCAAAGAATAAAAATCTATCTCTCCAAAAGCAAAATCATTGACTTACATTCATCCCTTTTGTTTCCTCTAGCTTGACATTTTAAGGATTTGGCGCAAATCATGAAAGACTAGTTCATCAGATTCAACTGGAGAAAGCCACTCATTACTGCACTTCACTGTTGCAAGAGGACCGAGGCAGACACAAAACATGATTAAGGGTAGAAGTGAAGTTTTGTGCAAAGAAGTGATGTCTCTTAGTGTGGTAGACAGGTGGAAGGAAGCAGGAAGGCTTTCATGGGTACAACCCATGGAGGGCTTCCCCATGCTTTTTTTTTTCCCCATTTGCTGGTACTTACATAAATTCAAAACCCTGGAGAAGAGAAGGAACAGTCCGGGTGCTGACCAGTCTGAATAAAATTGATCAGGATCCCCTGGATACCGGCCTCTCTTTTACCCCTTCCCTGGTTAAACGTGAGCCTGAGCACTGCGGCAGGCAGCCGGGGCAGCCCCCGCGGCCCGGCAGCACGTCCCAGAGGATTCAACTCATTTAGGCCACTCGGCAGATAACACGCGCTTGTTTTCGGAAAGGCAAAGCAATCTGTCCATAAGGATTTCTCACGCTTCATATGCCAGCCTTGGCCAGGGAAATACAACATTAACTACATCAAAAGAAATTGTTGAATGAATAAATTATAAAAGCATTCAGGGTACCTATCTGGGGTATTATTTCACACGCTGGTGCCGAGCAGGTTAAAGGAGCATGTTTTTGCTGCTATTGCGTTCCCGGCTCTGTTTGCAAAGGACTCGGCATCACTGTGAAAGTGAGACTATGGACACGAGCTCCCTGCCGGCACCGCGGGACCGGATGCAGCTTTTGCTAACGTCACCTCGCCTCTGAGCGCGGCCCCTCGGAGGCAGGCAGCGCGACCGCTGATCTCACGCGGCGCAAGCGTAAGGGGAGCCCTCCAGACAGAGCCAGACACAAGCCCCTTGAAACGAGTCCTCAAACTGCAATTGCACAGACCCGCCCTGCCCGCTGAGCCCCGTCCTGCTCCGCTCTGCAGCCCCACGGCGCAAGGTGAAGGTCTTGCTCAGGCAGCATCCGTCGCCCGGAGGCGCGCGGCTCTTCGCACAAAGCCGTTCGAGCGCTTACGGACCGCTTCACGTCGAAGGATTTCAAAGAGTTTTGCAAATATTGTACAATTAAGCCGTGCAACCCTCGTGTGGATGGGCTGAGTGTTATTCATCATACTTTCTTGGCCGTGGAAAGAGAGGCAGAGAGTCATTAAGTGATTTATCTAATATCACACAGAAATCCTACAAGAGAATGAGGATTATCACCCAGATCTCTGCATTAGCAGCCTTTTTATATGCAATTTGTTCCTGATCAAAACCATACAGTCCACTTCAGGGCTTTGCTCACGGCAAGATTTCTAACCACGCAGAGTTTATACAGTTGCAATTTTTTCTAATGGGGAAGCAAGGAGAAAAAAAAAAAAAAAGAAGAAGAAAGAAAGAAGGAGCTAACTACCATTTCAACCAGCAAGCGTAGGCAATGTTTGCGCCTTTGCGCTAAAAGCGGTCATCGATGGACTTCCAAAACAAAGTTTCCTGAATAGCATAGGGAGGAGTACCCAAAAGTTTAGGAGCTAATCCCAGAGTTACCTCCTTCGCAGGCACCCAAACTCCGTTCACGGAGCATTAGGGTGAAAGCCTGACTCCATAAAAGTTATGGGATTGCTGCCATTCCCACTGGTGGGGCCAGGGTCTCACTCAAGGCGGTTAGTGGGTGAATGCTGTTGCCTTTGGCATGATAGACCTCCCTGGGTCACTGTAAATTATTACAAAATTGTATTAATTTTGGCCTTTTACCCAAAGAAATAAAAGCCTGTTCGGGACCAAAGCCTACCCACACGTAGACAGGCTACAAGCTTCAACCAGGAGAGAAAAAAAGGCAGCTCAGAGCCAGAGGCGAAAATGGGAATCTGCTGCTGCCTTGCATCAAATTCAGACTTCTCATCACAAAAGATTTTAATTTGGCCCCTGCTGTACAACCACAGTCCCTGTTAGGTCGATCTCCCCAGGCAAGGCAGTAAATTACGTGTCCCCGCATCTGGCCCCTCCAGTCTCCTGTCCATATGTTAACTCTCAGTGCTGGTTAACAGGGCTTGGTGAACCCCAGCTCTTGCCCTGAACGTCCCCCAGCTGCCCCCAGCCGGCTCTGTGGGTGATTTCAAGGTATATCATCACAGCTACCTCCCAGAGGTGTTATTTGCCATCTGGAGCTGGGCAAACATTTCAAATGAATGCATTATCCATCAAAAAGCACACTTTTCTGCAAACTCAAATTGTTTAAATTTGAAATACACCTTGGTTGCAAAAAAAAAAAAATCATCCATAAGATAAAATTATTGGTGTTTTCAAAGCAAAATACTTTAGTTTTACTTTGAAACGATGTCCTTATTTTTGAAATGAGAACAAGCTTCATCTCTAGAAAGAATTTGAAAGACTTAAAAACTTAAAGCCAACAGAATAGTTTCTGACTGACTCAGGACCAGATGGTCAAATGGAAAAACAAAAACCCCAAATTGCCTCCATTTCCCTCTTTCTGTGCCCAAAAAGTTTCAAACTGTTCTGATCCAGCTTCAGCCAGTCCTGCTAAAAACAAAACCCAGTGAGATCAGGGGGCACGGACGGTGGTGCAGTGCGTGCAAGGCTGCGCAAACACCCAGTTTCCATCAGAAACCCCCAGGAACCAGCTCCCCAGTCCCCCCTCGCCGTGGATCAGACCCGGCGTGTACGAGGGGACTCAACCAAGATCCCCTCAAATCCTGTTTCTTCCTTCGTGGAGCCTCACGGTTGTTACATGAACAGCAGAAATACAGTTCCTCCCCTGTCCTTCTCTCTGGTCCAAAATACATTTGGCTCGGAGTTTTTTGGGGGACTCCAGGATTTTACTCTGAGCTAGTTTACTTCTGCTGCAATGAACAAAACCACTGTCCAAGGGGCTGATATTTATTCTAAAAGCCTTTCTGGCCCATTAGCCCTGACGCTGACCACCCTCTCTGCTTTTCCACCTCTAAACCCAAGCTTTGTAAGGGCCTGCAGATGTGCTAACATCTGGGCTTCCCCGAAAGCCATTGTGGATCCTGCAAAAGCCAAGCCCCTTGAACCAGCATCCCGGGCAAACCTTGCCTAGCACTCAGCAGATCACTGCAGGAGGCTGCTCAAGGACGGGGAGTGTAAGTGTATGGCAACTACAGCTTGAGACTTTTTTTTTGGTGTGCTTTGAAAATGTGTCTACAAAATGAAATCATTTTGACTCCAGGCTGTTTACAGCTGTCACATCTGAAATGGATTTTGCCACTTTGGTGTCAGAAGGCTGGGTCTGGGAAAAAAAAAAAAGACATAACATCAAAATATCTAATGATAAGAAGGCAGATCGTTTGTAAATTGAGCCGTAGTGTCTTTGGTTGTGTGACATTAATTTAATTCTCTTGCTGCCATGCTTAGACAGGAACACTCCCTACCTAGCTAGTGATCATAGAAAAAAACATAATAAGCATATAACAAGAATCCCCAGAAACAAATAATGCTGGGCTTTTGAAGGGATTGTGCTTTGGAGTATTTGCATTTCAATGGGGTGGAAAGCATCGTTCCTCAGCTGTGCATTGCCAAACTCTCTGGAACACCCTTTTCTTTCTGTTTGATTAATCATTTCATGCTCAGAGTCTTTTAAAATACTGCTACTTCTAACAAGGAGATAAATGTGCATCTCTTCAGATAAATGATGAACCTTAAGGCTCTCCTCCGTTTTGTTCTTTTCCTCTTCTAGCTACTTCAACTCCTAAACCAGCAAATACGCAGCACAGATTTTCTGGCTGTGTAAGAAGAGGTAGTGGATTTAAAAGACTAAAGCAATGCCGCAGGTTCCCCTGCTGCAGCTAGGGCTGAGAAATTACAAAAGCCAATCTAATAAAAAGGTAAATTTTTCCAAGGGTGCAGCACGATTAAAAATCGGTCAATTAAAGTTCTGATTCAATATAAAACCTGAATGTTTCCAAATGTATAAAACAGTTGACACCAGCCTGACATCTGCCCTTTGCCTGCAGCTCTCCATATGGAAAAGAGATCTACCTGCCGTCTCTGTGCTGCTCTGGAGCAAAGGAGTTTGGGCTGAGCTAAACGAGATTTGCCAGCAAAGTCTTTGCCCCTCGCACAGGTCCTAAATTGCAGACCTGCATTTTGCTTCTCCAACGCTCCTAAAGATGCTTTATAACATGTAAAAATGCTCTACCAGCTCAAACTGTCTTGCCCTGGGTGGTCATCTGTCTCCAACAGTGGCAGCAAGAGAGGCTTATTTAGAGAGGGCACATGAGCCTGGCCACTTTCTGCAGTTCCTTCCCTTTGCACCTATCAAGCATCCACAGCCGCTGAATGTGGGATCCTAATGTCACATCCCTGCCCGGGTACTTTAGTGTCCATTTATTAAGCTGCTGTGCATAACTTTTCAAAATTCCCCTTTGAACCCGCTGACTCCTCACCTTCATCATTTTGCAAACCTCTCCCATGCTGCGCCTCTGCTTTCTCGTCTCCAAACTGAGGAGTCACGGCCACAGAAAGCAGCTTTTCCATCCCTGTGTTAGCGCAATACTTTCTCCAGCTATACCATGGTCTTCACAGGACAGATTTTTACTTCATTACAGGACCAGGTATAATAAATGAGACATGTCAAAGCGCAATTTTGGCAAGTCTGCAGCAAAGGGGACCCAGCACCACAAGAGCTATGCTGGTACACCCTCAGTGCAGAGAGCAACGAAGTCAAGGAGACTGGCTCAGGTCCCAAATGCAGTAAAGTTGCCTTAACCCAACATCGCTCTTGCACGTGAAGGAGCCCCTTTTCTCAGTACCATGAAGTCCTCCAGACACAGGACAATCCTCCTGTTATCATGTTCTTTCCAATCCCAGAGGCAGTTTGGTCCCGCTCATTGACCCCAGCCCTGTGCTGCACTGCACAAGGTGGACATGCCCACCACGAATGCTGGA
Source organism: Phaethon lepturus (assembly GCF_000687285.1). Lineage (NCBI taxonomy): Eukaryota > Metazoa > Chordata > Aves > Phaethontiformes > Phaethontidae > Phaethon > Phaethon lepturus. The sequence goes on from NW_010512970.1 coordinate 6,797, forward strand.
GCATCCAGTACTTCTCCCCTCAAAGAGAGGAAAGGCGCAGTGGCACACACAACAGGCAGCTTTAAAGCTGACTGCCTTTTTTTTTTTGAACCTCAAGAGAAGCTGGAACTTGGCTCAAATTTCATTTTAAGTGATCCCTCCTCATTCCTAGGGCTCACATACATCAACGTCACAGGCAGCAGGTAATATATAGGTATTCCACGAGTTGACTACACACTCAAGAAGTATGAAATACTTTTTGTGATCCACTTATGTATATACACAACTATTAATCAGCAAAAGGGTAGGCTTCACAGAAAAAAAAAAATCCAAAGCTCTATTAAATGTCAAGTGTGAAAGTAGTCTTGAAAACAAAGAAAAGAAAAATATCAGCTTAAGAGGAGAAAGGGCATAAATACACCAAACTGCAAACCAAAACTAATGCTTTGGCCTGGGAGAGGGGGAAGGAACCCAGCCTGTGTTTCTGGAGAGCTGAACCCTTCATCTCTGCTACGTGCTGTTTTAATGACCTCCACACTTTGTGAAAAAGGCTATTCTCGCTCTTCTATTAACCAGATTAACTCATGAGTCTGCACAAATATTCTTTTGTGAAGCCCACAGGAACTGCTGATGTTTCTCAAGAAGCCCTCGGAGATTTCAAATTCCCGTCCGTGTGGACAGCAGCACGTGAGCAGTGCCACCCCGGCCTGCAAGTCACCAGGGAGCTGTGCAGAGGAAAAAAATCTGTAGGAAGAAGAGGTCTTTTAACAGAAACACCATGAAGCAAACTGCTACTCCCTCCCGTTCCCTTCGCCAGCAGTCTCCCTGCAGGTCTTCACCGTGCTGGGTAGGTGAGACAAGAGGAACACGTGCATCACCCTTGCATGTAATACCTTTACATTAAGGGGATTCTAGGTCTGTCCTGGCTGAGCAGAATCTCCTGGAGCCCTTGTACCTCCAAGCATAAGGTATATTTCTTTGAGTTTTCTTAGTCCAATTGAAGACAGCAGTTGTTTCAAAGTCTCACACTTGGAAGGGAACAAGAGAAGACACATGGCAGAAGTTAGCCCTGCGGCATAACAGCTGCACAGGAGGTGCTCGGGCACAGGTATGGTGCGGCACCGAGAACTTCCCCGGGATGAGACCTTGCTGCCTGGAGGATGAGGAGAAAGAAAAAATGAATGTATTTCTCCACCTTGGCCCTCTTCTGTAGCTTGTCCCATGGGAACAGATTTATTTTTGTCCTCCTTGGAGAAGGGAACGGGAGAAACAGGTCTACCTTGATGCTCTTTGTCTTGGACAGCCAAAGAGTTGGTACACCAAAGGCAGCATGCATCTCCTTTGTTTTTAATGAAACCATTGACTCAGCTCCCAAAAGATACATAAGAATTTCAGTTTATTTTTAAAATGCATAACTCAAGCCAAAACCGTTTCTCCCTTCACTGTTGTTGCTTTGATCTTGGCTGAAATGTATTCCAAGAATAACATCTAATGGAGGGCAATGGAGATCCGTCTTGGGAGTAAAGCCCAACCTAAAGGAAAGCAGTATCTCTTTACAAGTGTGCGTTGACCATCCCTTTTCAAAGATATCCGATTACTTGAGCAAGGATCAGTGCTGGAAGCCACGATCCTCACCTGCACACTAGCTGTCAGCTGCAAGGAAGTTAGATAACCGGAGCTGAAACTCTGAATAAAACAGACACAGCCTTGCAGAGCACGCAAGGCTTTTATGGCTGAAGAACTGCTATAGTATGTAATCACAACTGTATCGCAGCCCAGTATTATTTTCATAACAAGCCTGTTTTATGGCATTTTACATCCAGGTAAGCTCTAAAGGGCTATTTCTCACAGAGTAGCTATATCTCACTCTCAGGGAAACCTCTTCTGTTTAACATCCACGCTGCAGGTTAATAAATGCCATAGTGTCATTTCCTCCGCTTGCTGGTTTTAGCAAATGTTAAAGGGCAATTGCATCGTAGCGGAAACCAAGTGTAGAACAGGGAAACAGCAGGCACCAATAATCTCAGAAAAGTTTTACATCCTTCACTAAAATTCTTCTAGGTTTACTTCATATTCATGCTTATTTTGAAGAAACGCTCTGATTTATTATCACTGTCCAATCCCATGTTGTACTGAACACCAGCAAGTTGCTGATGGAAACAACTAGATGTAGATACCCCTCATTTTTGAGACCCCAGACCATCAGATAGCCTCCCCCTTTTCTGGAATTGTACAATAAATGGAGCAGAAAAGTGAGTTTAGTTCAAAGTTTGTCAGAGAGATTCACAGGTCCATCTGGCATTTCTTTTTAGAAAGAAAAACAAACAAAACCCCCTTAAACTACTACTACAGTAGTATTAAAAAAAGACAGACTGAAACGCTTTATTAACCATAATTCTCAGGTTACTGTGAGATTTATATTAGGAACACCTGGACCAGCCTTTCTCCCATGTCCTGCACTTCAGTCAAAATAGTAGTATTATTAGTAAAAAAAACCCAAAACATAACAGGCTTTAAGAAGCTATTGTGTCCAAGCCAATGCGCTGTGTTTAACAGGAATAATAATTGTGTCAAATAAGTGTGCAGTGCAATCAGGTTTTTGGAGTGAAAAGGGCAGAGGGGTTATCAAAATTGTACTTTTGCCTGAAGTATTTTAGGATGAGTGTATTTGGGTGACAAATCACTGCCTAAAACCAGACCAGTCCTCCACTCTGCAGTAGATGGTAGGAGTCAGCAAACGTGGGATCGGCCCACACCTCTCACCATAGCTGAGCCCACACATCCATGCGCGCACCACAAAGGCCTCCATCCTTTCGTGGGAGGACTCTGCATTTCTGGAAGTGTTGCTATACAAGACAGACTCTTTCATTCATGGTTTGGAAACAGAAATCCAAACAGGCAATTCTAATCACTCACACAGGCACAACCTGCTCCCACGAAAAAAGTCCCAAACCAGAGCCACGCCTGTCAAGGATCAAAACCCGTGTCGCTACCAGCATCTGCTGAAAGTTTTTAACCAGGATTTCAGCTAGGAGATGGGTGGTGGTTGAACGGTAGCTCGCCAGTCAGCAGAAAAGGGAAA
>NW_010512970.1:9888-18733 GCF_000687285.1 Phaethon lepturus
GATAAATCGTCCCTGAAGAAAAAGGAAAAGCAAGGACATCCCATGAGATTGCTCTACCCCTGCACTTTCTTGATCTTCCACCGCGGCTACGGGAAAGCACCACCAAGACAAATGGGTGCAACATGATCTTCCGCAAGGAACCGTTTTCTGCCGATTTTCCATCTCGTATCCGTTCTTGCGGGCTGCGCATGGGCTGCCGCGCTGAGGAGAGACCAGTGATGGATGCTGCCCTGACCTAACAGCGGCATGGCCTCCAGGCCTTGACCCATGCAGGTTCCAATTAGCCAAAATTAGTCAGCTGTGGCCAGGGTTTGTCTGTCTTTAAACACCTAACTGTGTGAAAGCAACAGTCCCTTTCTCCAAGTTGCCCACTCAACCCTTTGTGGTCCTTCCCCAGGGAGCCTCCTTCAGTTTTGTTTCTCCCCTTCATGAGCCATGCCAATCATTAAAGAGTCTTAGCAGCCCCATTATCATCCTGGGCAATTCTTAACTCATTAGGCTTTAAAGTTGTTGGACTGCAGAAGAAAAAAAGCCCACAACACACCAAACCAAGCAAATGCTTAGGCACGATAAAAGGATGTTAATGTTTTACCCCACCGACAATGACCGAATCTGTAGGACAATTATTATGGATATTTCCATGGGTTTAGTGTTACTTTTTCCTGACATGAGGTCCTCTGCGTGGCAGCTAATTAAAAATGAAGGAGTTTAATCTGCAGCCAATCTCAGAAGTTGATTTGAATTATCCCACTGTGAACTTTCAAACATGGAAGCACGCTTGCTTGCACCCACGGGATCCGATATCCTGCCTTCGCAATGGACTTCTTACGTTTTGGCAGGCTGCACGCCTATGGTTGTGCCAGACTGCAGCATTAATAATTCACTACCTGATCTGATCTTTCGGCATGAAACACAAGCTTAGAAGACACTAAGTGCTGCTTGGATTCCCCTCCTCTGCCATTCCCCTATTGTGCCTTTAGATTGTGCTTAATCTCATGGGAATTTAGTATTAAAGTAACACGAAAAGTCAGGTCTTAGGAGGTCAAAACCACACCTACTGCTGAAGAGTGAGTTTACCTTTAAAATTAACATTTTTATTTTTGTTGGATTCTCTGCATCAGAAAGAGATGAAATGTGTTTAGCCTAGGACGCAGGGGAGGCCAGCAGAAATTTTAGATTCCTAACGAAGGGCATATTAGCACTTTTCCCCTGCTTGCGTGAAAAGGCAGATTACCTGCAAAGATGAGAGGACATTTGCCTTCTCGAGGGGAAGGACACCATTTCCTAGCAAGATTTGCAATTTTTTCCTCTGCATTGCAACAGAAGGAAAACCTCTTCTAAGAGACAAAACTACACTAAACATTTTTATATGGTTGAAAATAGTCCGGGACATTTCAGCAGTGCCAGCTAACAGTCAGCCCCAGAGAGAGTTGCACTGGCTCAAGCAAGGAGATGTGGACCAGGTACTCCTGGAAGCTTTCTGCTCTGGCAAAGCTGCTGTTACCCAAGTCCTCAACACCCCGAACGACTTAAAAGCTTGGCAAGCGACAAACATTTGGTCCCAACCCCCTCTTCTCAACGGTTGGTTTTTGGTTTAAGTAAAAAAAAAACAAAACAAAAACCACACACCCACCAAAAAAACCCAGAAAGCCTAGTAAGATAACCTCAATCTTCACAAAACTGTTTCTTTCAGAGAGTTTTGTAGAACATGCAGCTTTTCATGGAGTCCTCCGTGCTTTCTATTTAATTGTTGCATCCCAAAAGCTATTACAAGAAAGGGAAAACACTTTGCTTTCTGTTCCAAAATAGACCGTGCTGCTATTTTGCACACATCCACAGTTCTGGTTCTGTTATCGCGCTGACACTTAGAGATCCCAAATAAAGTCAATGCCTTTGTCTGTCGGCCTTTGTACAGTCAAGAGACAGTCCTTGCCCCAAAGACCTTAAAATATAAATAGATAAGGCAGACAAAGGGAGAAAGAAAGGGAACATTTCTGTCGTTGTCACAGATAGGAAACGGGAAGATAAAATGGTTTGCTGGAGGTCAGTGACACAGAGCTTGGGAAAGAACACTCTCAAGTCTCTGTCAAACGTCTTTAACCACGAAGCTGTCCAAAAAACCTCTGTATTTCCTCCAGCATTTCATTTGGGTCCCTGCAGAGATGCCCAGAAAAGGGAGCTGTGAGGAATCGTTGCAGGTTTTCAGAGATGCTTAGTTTTCAAGAACAACTTCTGAAAGGGGATCTGGCGGAAACAAGAGAAGTTTGACCAAAACCAAGTCCAAAAGTCCCAAGTCTGGACTTGGCTGCTAAGAACACACAAATCTCGGAAGAAAGCAGGCAGGGCTGGCCCAGCCCCAGAGCTGCTCCTCAGTGTCCATGTCAGCAGAGAAAAATAGGGTGCTGTGGTCAAGGATTCACCCTGCGAGCAATAAGGGCAAGAAAAATCAGGTAGCAGCTGGAGGCGGGACGGGGGTATGTTACAGCCTAAGTTGATCTGCCTTCAGTGTGTCAATGACAGCACAAGGTCACGCAGAAGATGCCTAGTTCCGTTCCACATGCCCCAGAAAGACTGATTATACTAAAAAGACAGTGGGACCTGTCTTGGGCAGAATCAAAAGAACTGAAGGAGTAAGTTCACCACGGCCCTTTTCACTTTTATAAACGGTCGGGGAGGGGAGGAAAGCAGAGGAATTTGCACTTCAGCCTCATTTAGCGGCTGGCGTATGCCCCGTCATCCGAGATTTCTCGCCCATTATTCATTTTTCCCCTTCTGTCGTGACGGACGTCAGAGAAGGCGCTCTCCCTTACAAGCTTTATGTCGCGACGTACCTGGCGCTGTGATGAACTGTGCGCTGTGTGGTGGCTCTTACCCCTGCCGACAGCATGCCAAGCCGGTAATGTTAGAAGTCTCATGTTGAAACAGATTTTAAGAGTCTGTTTGGTTAACCCAGGTTAAGTTCTGCAGTTTCTCTCCGCTCTCTCTGCCTTCCCTCAAGCATAACTGGTCACAGGAATTTACAGGGGGTTTGGTTTTGGGTGAGCGTAAGAGAAAAACTCATGTTTGCATCAAGCTGTGTCTGCTAGGCCACCGCATCCAGCTGAAGGACAGAGGTTGCCTTTGCAACGTCAGCCTGGGACAGGACTAATTCCCAGGTGCCATAACTTCTTCACCGCCCAGAGGGAAGAACAAAAGCAGTTATGCCCATCCTGTAAAGCAGCCATAAGCTCTCCAGCAGAAAACAAGTCCCACCTGCAATATGGGGGACAGGCACTAGGACAGCAACGCCCCGACTTGTAATGGGGTCTTTAATTGCTCCTATACCCCAAGCAACCAGAAAAGCCTGTATTTTACCCAAACCACCCACTCAGTCCTACAATCTATGACCCACCTTAGCCTTGCCATCTAAGTTCCACTTTGAAAACCAACAAACACCCCTCTTCTGCTGCTTCCTAGCACACAGACCTTCCTCAAAGGCCGAGCACAGACTGCTGCTGTAGCTGCTGCGGCCGTCCAGAGCCTCTGCTGATGTTTAAAGAAAGCTTGAATTGCTCCTGGATGGGACGCTCTGGCTCACTGCTGTCTTTGCTGCCGGCGGCTCCATGGCTGTAGCTCTGCCAGTTTATGCAGCCCTGGTGGGTTTGGGCTCGGCTCTTCCAGGGCCACTGCAGGGCTACAGGGATCCTCCACTTCCCAGAGGGAAGGACCCTTCCCGAAATGCATGGGGACAGACCCAGCCAAGACTGAGAAATAAAAGAGTTAAGAGAAACAAGCACATAGCAGAGATCAGAAACACAGCACGCCTAAACAGGATTGATGACATGTTGCATACCATCCATTCGTCCATTCTTATCCCAACTCCTGGAATACTTTGTTGTCTTTTTTTCCCCTTCCACACAGCTATTAATCTCTCCTCCACACTTCCCACAGACAAGTAATGTCTTCCCATTCCCTTCTTACATTTTTCTCCCTAAACACCCGCAGCCTGCTGAGCAGGGGGGGAGCAGACGCTCCCACTAATTGGAATGGTCATGGAGATAGTTCGTCTCACAAGAGCAGCGCCCGCAGGGCGGCGGGGATGCCCCGGCCTGCCTGCAGACCCACACCTGTCCATTGTCACAGCTGGGCTGCCAGACCTGGAATCTAATCCCAGGAGGGCTGGGGAGGGAGGTTATTTTATCTTCAGAGAAAGGCAAACAGGATGGGCACTCATCGATCTTGAGAAAGAAACATTAGCCAAATCAAACACACGCCGGGGACTGAAGCAACAGGATGTCCATGATGTAATGCCTGGGTTCACCTTGGCATCTCCTTTTACAATACGGACAGACTTGGAGAGAAAATGGAGAGGTGTGAGCACAGGACAAAGAAAACTTGCAGAGAACGTTGACCAAACCTCTTCTTAAATCAGCGCTGCCTCCCCAGAAACAGAAAGCGGGTTCAGACTTAACTCCTGGCAACTATCACTCACAGCACTGTTAGACCCGCGAACCTACCACCACCTATCCAGTATGTTCATCCAATGTGGGTCCCCACCTATCACGAGTATTGTCTTCTACTGCTTTGAGCAATTCGGCCAGCCACCAGAACACCTTTGTAGGGCCCCCTGCTAAGAGGTTTTCCTCTTATTTAGTCTGTGGTAGTGCCCCTCGTGATGTGGAGATCTGACTGGGAGAAGAGCCCACATGTCTCCAGCTGCAGCCAGCCATGGCTCAGCATGAGCCGAGACAAAGGCGCCTTGGCAGGAGATAGGAACAGTGGGACACTGACTTCCCTCCACATAACACATGATTCTGTGCTCGAACGGATGCAAGGACTCCTGCAGAGAAGCTCCTGCTGGCAAACTTACCTTTATCCAAGATTATGATACCGTATTTTTAGTTATTGGCTCAGACCCTCTCAATTCTGGCCAAAGAGCACGTAGGAGGCAAACCAGAAAAGTGGTTGTAACCACCCTCACGCTGTCCCTTTCTGGAGCCAGCTGACACTCATCCCAGATCACCGCGTTCGGTCAGAGCAGTGCTAGAATGACACTGGGACAGCTCCAGGCTCAGCCAAAAGGCCATCTACCGGGGGCTAAGTTGCTTTGCCCTTAAAAATGTACTTTAGGTAGGCACAGCACAAAATAACCTTTCAACACTGGTCTTGGCCTCCAGAGCCCGAATCTCACAACACGAGGTGGCTGGCACGCTTGAGCCAAGGAAACTGCTGTGACGGCAAGCACCACCGTGCAGAGGTCTGCTGTGTGGATCCTCACGGACAGCCCGGTGGTCTCCATTGGGATTACACTGATCTGGATCCATTTCTGTCACCGGTGAAGGTTTACACTCTCTCTACACCTTCACGAAACCAGTCCCCTGACAAAACAGAAGCCAAAAGACCCATCGCTCCTCTGCAAAACCTCGCTGCCAAGGGGCAAACGCAGAAACCTCCTATGAGCACAGTCAAAAGCAAAGCTCTGAAGTCTAGGTCATGCCAGCCCTCTGGCAGGAGCTCCAGCATTTTGAAGTCTCCGGTGCTTCCCAGGTCTAACTGGCACAGATGGTACCAGGAGGAACCGTGGTCCTTCCCCTGCAGCCAGTTTTTCTCGCCAGAGAAATGAGAAGAACAGAAACATAATTAAAAAGCATTGGGGAAAACTTAATGGAAAGTCTGCAAAATGGGTGGTGGCTCTGTTTGAGCTGAAAGTCAAAGTTCTGTTTGATCTACTCATTTACCAGAGCTAGTTCAGAGAACTAACTACTGGCATGGACCTCAAAAGTTTATTTCCTTGCCAGTATTCCCAGGCCTGCATTACCTCCCTTAACAATAACACTATAAAATTAGACCTTCGTTAATGCCGAGTTGCACAGTAATTCACAAAAGAGAGCAAACAGACCTAATCTGACCATCCGGGCATTGATTAAAACGAACACCCCTGAGAACGCGGTAATAGAGATTCGACACTTCCAGTGCTTGCCGTCAGAGACCTGGCTTTCTGTAACGATTTGCCTCGTTAAGCCAGGCACCACGGACCTGCCGTCCCCAGCCAGATGCTTCCCGACACTCAAAACGGTTGCGAGTGGGAGGCCGCACGCATCCCACCGAGGTTTCCCTTTAACCAGCCTACCTCCTGTTTCTGGCTAAGAACTTTTAACAACACACTTTTAATGCCAAAACACAACGTTTTTCAGCTGATAGTAGTTCTGCACATTTCCAATGGGAAATGAGACTTTGTTTTAGAGGGCTTTTGCTGGAAGAACGCGTTCAGTAAGTGGGGGTGTGTGTGTGTGGGGGTGTCTTCCCATTCCCCACCCTTCCTGAAGAAACAGTTCTTATTTCCTTTGGAAGCTTTCATTCTTTCAGTAGAATATAATTTGGTTTTAAGCTGGTAGTTTTAGTTGTTTTGGCTGAAATGGCATATTGTTACCTCTGGGGCTTTAACAGTTTAATTCTACTCTTCTGAAAAAATATTAGAGAAACTTACTTAAATAGGAGCCTTTATCAGAAAAGGCCATTAAAAGTTTTGGAGAAACTTTTGACTAATTAAGAATTGCTCTTAACACTGTAGTCCTGCTCAGATTTAACTTCTCCCTGTTTATTTTATTTACATGCTGCACCACAGTCTCTAGCAGAAAATTTGAGTAAATCCCAACCTCAGAGATATTAACAACCCTTTCTTGCACATACTACCAGAGATTTGTGATCGTTGGCTTTGACTTAGCAAACCTTTTAAACGGAAAAGGCTTCAAAAATCTCTGTTCAGGATCGACACCTTGTAAATTTGCATTATCACAATGATAATTGTTCAGGTTTGTACTGAAAGTGGAAAGTGTACCTAAGCAGTTATTGAGAAATATTATTTAAAAAGAAAGAAAAAAAAAAGGAAAAAGAGATTTATGGGAGTATCTCTGATTTTTTTAAAAAAAATATTTAAAGGAGGCCAAATTTTCTCTTTCGAGGTCTACAGAAAGTAAACGATTGACACAAAAGATTCTCACCACAGAGACACCTCATAATGAATTTCCATTTCTGACCAGCTCTAGAAGCCATTCAAGCCTCGCAGCATCACGAGAAGCTGTTCCAAACAGGCAGCCCTGCATCCCAGAGCGTCTGAAGACCACTGCTTCCCAGGCCCAGTCAGCAACCACGGCTTAGCTTAGCACCGGAAGGAGAGGGGAAAAAAGCCTTTCCTTTGGTACCTTTGTTTTCTCGTGGCCTGGCAGGGGCGGATCAAAAAACCAGAAATCAACCTACTGATCCGGCAGCAGCCGCCCTGGCACTTCATTCACGTACCGCGGTGGAGCCAGCCCAAGTGCCGCGCCGGAGGGAAAAAGCCGGGAGTCATCCCGCCCGTGTCTTCCCCCTCGGCGCGCGAAGCCCGCTGCCAGCGGCACCGCTCGCCTCTGGGGCGCACGCGGGGCTGTTGTAAGCTGGGCTCGGGGCTGAGGGGAGAAGGCTCCGAGGTTTGATGTTCAGGAGGTCTCAACTTTTCCCTAGTGTGGAAAAGCCCAGTTTAGATTCCCAGCTAAAAAAACCAACCCAACCCATCACTATGCCTAGCAAAAGCAGTGCTTCTGACCCCTTTCCGACCTCCGTGGCTCTGGAGGGAAGCGAGATATCAAATGCAACAGAGACTTCTTTCACAATGGCCTGTTTCCACCCAAAACCAGACCCTCCATTAGAAACCCTGGCATATCATCAGGTCCTGTGGGGACTACAAAGGCTCCTATTCAGATATAGGTCTGAACAGCATCCAAATTTTGGAGGGCTGCAAAGGCTTTAGTGAGGCACAGCATGCTGCCCTCGTCCCCCTTGACAGCTCCACAGAAGACACCCAAGGGGCCTGAGCAATGGAGAAGGTCCGTTGACTGCCACCCACCTCCCAGTAGTGCAAAACGGTCCTTCTGCACCGAGGAACACAGGCGGGCCAGAGCACACAGCACCGGCCCGTGAGAACGGCGCACGTTCACGCGAGACCCTGTGCCCCGTGGTCCTGCCCCAGGCTGTCGCCCGCTGACTGCTCTGGGAGAGCGAAGGCAAAGAGCTCGCAACGGCCGATAACGTTTATTTAACCTTCACCAACTTCTGCTCGAAACGCTCAATCCCTCAGCCGTACAAAGAAGTCAGTTTTGGTGCAAATCTGAGTCTCCCACCGAGAAACATGCCCACCCTAACCTCCCCCTCCCTGGGGCCTTTAGACCCTCCTTTTGTAGGGCCAGGACCCCTCTTACCCCCGGCACTTCTGCAAGGTCCGGTTGCTCAGAGCTCCTTACGTCATTCTTACCTCCACCGATGCCACGAATTGCTGGTTCTCCCTCTTATAAGGGCCCAGAAGACACTTACCTGGAACTAATATTCAAGGTGGGCTGCTGAAGGGGTTTGGAGTCTCCCGAAGTCAGCTCCAGGACACAGCGCTGCTTGTTTTTGAGAGAAGGTCCACTGCAAATCCCCTCCCGGCTGGGAAGTGCAGGAGGAGAGGTGGATAAGGAGGAAAAGCCCTCGGGCTGGCTGGGGCATCTCAGCGGGGCATCAGCAAGCTGGTCTGTGCGAAGGCTGCAAAAATCAAACCCAGCCCCTCTGGCAGGTGGGTTTTAGGGAATGCAATCACTGGTGGAAATGGGAACACCTGCTGAGAAGGGCTAGGTGCTGCTCTTGGGATGGGCGACAAATCCCCAAGCCCTGTGAACCCCGCTGGTTGCCGCACCCCAGCCTTCGCCGGTGCCGCAGCCGTGCCCGTACTGACGTGCCTCCGTGCCGTCCTGCATGCGGCGGTAGCTTTTTCCCTCGGACAGCAGAGGCATCAGGCAGAAGCCCTGCAGAAAGAGATGGTGTGCTAATTTCTTCACCTCGCCCTTTGTTTTCG
>NW_010512970.1:18771-19172 GCF_000687285.1 Phaethon lepturus
TAGCAATCCCCCCGATGGTCACCCGGATGGGCTACGGCTCCGTGCTGAAGCAGGTGAAGGGGGCTGTGGCATGTCTCAACCAGCAGCAATTTTCCCAATATCAGGCTGATCCCCCTCCACTCGTGCCCTCTAACAGTGAAGTAGTTGTTTTATTAAAAAAATGTTGTGAGACTGACATTCAAAACCTCCAAAACTGAACGAAATGCCACTGCCCGCCGCACCGACCTCTACCAGGGCTGGCAGCAGCCCACCCTGCGCCAGCAAGGGAGAAGTTTTGCTTGTACACATATATTTACCCAACAAACATCCATGCTGCTGCCATGACGAGCGGAATTTTCCCCTCCCCAGCAGCTGCCAATCCCCCCCCCCCAGCGTTACCACTTGCGGTCGCACCGGAGGCG
>NW_010512970.1:19210-19587 GCF_000687285.1 Phaethon lepturus
CAGCTGAGGTCCCTGCCTCAGCCCCGTCTTCCCCGGCCGGCTCCTCGGTGGCGTCGAGCAGGGGGAAGAAATCTCCACACAGCATTTCTGTCTCTCTCGTGGGTGTTTTTCACCTGAGCCTCTTTTGCGATGTGGAACATCTCACTGTCCCAAGGAAGTCTCTTTTTTTTCTCCCTGACAACGCTCCTCGAAAGCCCTCAGGGCTGCCACTTTTCTGGGCTTTGGTTTTGTTCCCTTTCTTTTCCCACTGGCCCTCTGTCCTGCCCTGCAGACGAGTGGTCTGTTCTCCCCTCTACCTTCCCCGTTTGCCTCTGAAAAGGGGAGATGGGAAGAGAAAAGCAAAGAAAAAAAGAATTATTAAAATCGAATTTGAGGAA
>NW_010512970.1:19835-36241 GCF_000687285.1 Phaethon lepturus
CTATTTTCAAAACCAATCGTCGCGCTCATGAACAAGCAGTGCTTTGCAATCTCTTCACTCTGCTACACTTCTATGATTTTTTTATTAACTGCATTGACATTTCTGTTCACCTGTTTCAGGATTCTCTTTATTTGGGCTCCTGGCAGGGGCCGAGTTTCTCTCACACGCACAAGCCCCAGCCCACAGCCATCCCGCTGACCACAGCCAGGCTCTTGGTCTTCGAGAGCTGCGAATACTTCCCTAAGCAGCTCAACTCACCTGCTCCGAGCCAGAGGAAGCCTGTCAGATTCATCTTGATTTATTCTGGCCAGAAGAAATCCTGTAAGGAGGTGGGGCAGCGGGAGGATGCAGGGAAAGGCGTTTTCAGGCCAGCCCGGGGTGCCCAGGCTGCTCGGGAAGAGGCTCGTGAGCTTCTGGGCTGCCGGCGGAGCACCGGCCCTCGAGTGCTGCCGGTGCCCTAACCCGGAGCGCTGCGGGTATTTGAGATTTCAATTATTTATGTGTTCATGCTGTGGGTTAATGCTGACTGACACTAAAACACTGCCTAGATTTAGCTTCATAAAATTTTTATCCCCACTATGAACTGCAAGTCTTTCTCCAATTTTATTTAAAGGAAAGAGAGTATTGAAAAGCCTACTGAGGAATTCATGAGCAACTAGCTACAACCTCACTTTTCCTGCTAGCCAAATCCTGGGACTTCATTACCATGGTAACATATCATAATTTTAATTCCCTTCCTGATTGCTGCTGCACAGAGACCAATACATCTGCTTGCTTTCCTAGGAGCCTGCCATCCGCTTTGAGGCGGGTGTAAGGCGCATGGCACTTGCTTCTTGGGGCTCATGAGGGATCCAGGGACAGATGCTGTGTCCTTTTTTTTGGGTGAAACACCCAGAAAAGGTCAATAAAATTCAGCAAACCTGATCCAGGCAGTGCTTCTGGTGCCATGAGCTTTCAGCATCTCAGATGTGCAGGCATAGCCCAGGGCAGCGGGAGCCCCGGAAAGAGCAAGTTTCGCGTCCTTCGAGAGGCTTTACGTATTATAGCAAGAATGAAAGGCAGCTTCCAGCACTGTAATGAGAGCTGGAAAACAGATGAGGGTTGTCTGTGAAGACACGGTGTCTCCAGTGATCATGAGTCCCTGCTTCAAGGTGTGTCTTATTTTAGCAATTATCACACTCAAAGGCATTTACAGGATTATAATCTCCCTTTGCCTTATGGTAGCAGACTGCGGGCATTGGAGACGCCTTTCTCACTTCGTCCACTGTACCTGCAGGAACGCAGCGTCGTCGCTCAGAAAGGCAAAACTGTCTTTGCTAAACTCTGGAGAGTCACAACTCATTTAAACACAGAGATTCACCTTTCTTTAAGGGCAGGAATGAACGCTCCATTGAAAAGAGCAGATTCAAATCTGAGTGGTCTGTACGTAGCTGCAAGCCAGCCTTTTCCGCCACCTCCAAAGATCCAGCCCTTCCTCTTGCTGAAGGGTTAAAAATTCTGAACAGAAACCACAGCGTTTTCCTTCTTTCTCAGCTTTTTTATTTAGTTACCTTTTCATTATTGTTTTCCTTCATCTAAAATAAAAGTAATCTAAGTAATTATAATCATAAAATGGATGTGAGGAAAACGGGTACTGCGGGGTTTATAAAATACAAATTTCCCTTTTCTGGGAAATATGGTCTCTCCTGCACTTAAACCTTTCAAGCTCTGCTCCGACGGTGGCACAAACCCCACAAGGCTTGTAAGACCCAGGGAGGAAATCGGTGCCGCACCCAGCGCTGCTCAGCACAGGCAGGACCGCTAAGCGCCTGCCTCAATTTACACGCGCGCTGCTTCCGCGCTGCCTTGCGCGGGGCTGCCGTCCCGGGGCTCCCGTCCCGCGCGGGAGCGGGGAGGGATGGCTGCCGAGCTTCGGTTAATGAACGTCTAAGAGGTGAGTTTGGTAACGTTGGGCACGCACAGAAACCTCTTTGGTGGGGGCGAATTGTGCAGCGCAGCTGAACTCGCCCAAGCCTCAGCGACGGCCACCGGGCTGTCCCCAACCCGTGTTAGGCAGCCCACACCCAAGCAGCGATCAGCTCCTCAGCCAGCGAAGGACCCTGCTCGGTTTGGGTTTTTTCCTTTCTTTTCTTTTTTTAAACTCTTTTCTGAAAATGGCCCAAGAAAAACCTTCCTTGATGTTCACTAAGCAGTTATTGGCAAACTTTCACTGATGTGAAAACAAGGAATCTTTCTTAAAGGTTGAGCGTATCCAAATTGCTCCAGCCCATCAAGTTCTCTTTTCTTTTTTACTGTTCCTTTATTTATTTTTTAACTGATAACTGCTCTCTGCATGTAAGTCAGGCAGAAAGGGGGAATTCCATTTTGGTTTGGGAAGGGAAAACACCAGCTATTAGCCTGAGACATCATGTAACCCCCTATTAGAAATTAACTTTTATTTCCAAATTACTAGAAAATACTCGGAGAATGGCAGGTCTGAACACTGGGTCCCCTAACTCCAGAGAAGCTCCTCGCTCCCCTCTGTGGTGGCAGGTAAGCAACTCACAGCCTGGCTGTATGTTAAAAAACTACATTTCTTCTTTCCCGGCCTGTTTTCCCCCTTAGCTCTGGGGTTTGGGCTGCGTGGGAGACAGCAGCGCTTTCAGGTGAGGTATCCCAGATCCTCCTCGGTGTCTGCAGTGGACCGCAGTACATTCCAAATAATTAATGGTTATTCAGGTGTACGGACCAAAACTTTCCCTGCAAACCCTTCCGGAGTGGTTATTTTGCCCAACAGAATCAATCAAGAATTTTTGAGAAGACTCTGCTCCACAGCTGCTCCTCAGACACTGGTATCCTCAGTGGCAGGAGGGAAATTCTCGTCGCTTTAAAGAAACCCGGCTCATTTTGAGAAGTCTCACAGCTTGCGGACCGAAGAACTCCTAACCACAAAAACCTACAGCTCTGCTCTCTGGCGTAGCCTCACCGTGCAGCCGTCAGCATTTCCCCACGCCCGCGCCAAGGGATGTCACAGTGTGCGCGAGGGACGCCCGGTGCGCGCACGCACACACAGACACAGGCACAAGCCTGCGGGAGGGCATCTGAATCTGCTGCCGGATTTTGGAGGCATCCTTGCAGCTGAAACATCACCAAGGCTTGGGGAAGCTCCTTCTCCCCGTTGTCTTACATTCTCAGCAGCTTTGGTTTAGCGGCCGAAGGGCAGGCTGATGAGAAGGGCGAGGGCTCGGTGTCAGTCACGGGAAGGGACGTCTAACCCACAGGGCACCTTGTCTTCAGCAAAGTGGGGACGGCTGTGCTGCTGCTTCGTAGCCTGGCTGTGCGATCTGGGCACACTGCTGAGGAGAGGGATCTTCCTGAGGATCCTCACTGATGCTCAAGAGATGAAGGTGCAAGTCTGAGCTGTCACCACCGTCTCCCGGCAGTCAGAGCAGAGAAACAGCCACTGCCAGAAGACGGTACAGTTCACACTAAAGTAGACGTCCAAGGCAGAAAAATTGTCCTCCTACTTTATGCACAGAAAGCTGTGATTTAGAGTCTACATCTACAGAAGACTTCCACTGAAGCAGCAGGTGAGACAAGTCCCACCTTGGCCTTACTCTACCTGAGCTCACCTGCTGGGAAAACCCTGCAGGCTCTTCGACATGAGTGGCTTCATCCCGACTCTCTGTGTGAGCATCAGCGTGGTCTCAGGCAGGACAAGTGGCCTCATTGCAGGTGACAGCAGGACCCTTTCAGGAAAGTATGCAACCCTGTGGCAGGGCGAGGAAGAAGATAAGACACAGAGATGTGCCCAAGCCAACCACAGCAATGTCTGACCTCCACGGGTTGATGGGCCTTTGCTAAAGGGATCTGTGATCTGATTTTCTCCTCGGGTTTTCTTCCCAGGTTGACCCAAATCCACAGCCGAGCGCAGGACTTACTCCTGCACACACTTGTTTAGACCCTGGTGAAACTCAGGGGAGGCAGATATACCAACAGCAGCCCCGTGCAACAACGTACATTTTTATGCTAAGCACATTTTTTTTTTTTAATGTGCTGATTTTTTGGCAACATGACAGCAAAGTTAATCAGACCTCTCATTTCTCTAACCAGCTTTAAAGGATTTGTAATATTATACTCACTTATTGGAGAGCAAAAGGAAATTGTTTGTCTGATTATGGATCTCTTATTTATTGTACATTAAGAGCACGATCACCTAATGCAGTCAACAGCAGGATATTTTATCCCAGCTTTAGTGAGGTGGGGGTGGAAATCTGCTATCCCGTCCTACCAAGTGACATAAACCTACTCTGATCTCAGAAGCCACCTCCCGAATACTAAAGAGCTGGGACATAATGGCTTTTAAAGAATATAGTTTCCAATTAGGTCATTGGTTTCAAACACAGGGTGTACTAAATTAGTAACATTTGGTGGTAAATTTCTTTGAAGTTCTCATTAATCTAGGTCTTGGATTTGAACTTCTCTTGGCCATGTTCCTTATAGAATTTGGATCCCAGTTATGTCAAAACAACTGATTAGCCCCTCAGTTTGAAGGCAGGGGGATTAGGTAGGGCGGGTGTTAGATTTCATGAAAGGCCTATTTACCTAGTCGTTTAGCATGACCAAATGGGAGGGCAGCCAACAGGGGCGACGGGTTGGAAAAATTCCAGCGCTCCTGGCTCATTAGAGATCTCCACAGCAAATGGTAGCCTTGCATTTATGATAACAGCCACTGTTCAAATTCAGCTGCCTACTGGGTCCAGACAAGGGCTGAGGACTTCCCTTGACCTGTGGTGACTTTTCTGCACAATCAGGCTGCTTACCTCTTCAGCTCTTGTTAAATCAGTGGAAAGGAAGAAGGACTTTCAAGGAACACCTTCAGGTGGTGTCACTTCTTCATGAATGACCTAAAGCAAACTTTCCCAAAAAATCAATTGAACTCTTTCCATCTGTTCCAACACACTCAAAACCTGGCTTCTAAAATAGCTCAGAATCACCAAAACCAAGAACTGTTAAGGAACTCAATGGGATGCTCTCATATAGCCTCTCTCTAAAGAAGTAATAAGTTTAATTCATGAATTAATGAACCATAGCCCCGAGGAGAAAATACACAGTGAGTCATGGCAGCAGTGAAGCTTGAGAAGTTCTCAATAGGATACGCTACGGTGAATCAAACCTGCAGCACACTCATGTCCACGGTGCACATCTCCTTCCTGAGGCTCCAATTAGTCAAAGAACAAAGAAATACACCAGGAGGCCTTTCCTGGAGATCACAGCCCAGCATCAGAGACCTGACAGGCAGGAGACTCAAAACTTTCATGAAGAAAAGTGCTCCTTCTTACTGTAGCGTGAAACGACTGAGAGCAGATAGAGAGACAGGCTACTGTCAGTCCCCAGGGGACATCTCATTCTCAAGCCAAGACAGACTGCCAGCCCCGGAGGGTGCAAGGCCAACGTTATTTTTACAGGTCAGGTGGGTGCACACAGGCTTGGCACAGCTTCAAGCCCCTTGTCGCCTCTCGCAGTTACCGCTTACTTCCATGGTACCAGAATGGGCAGAGACAGCATTTCTGGGTGGTAAAGCTGCGTGGGACACGAGCCAGCCTTCGCGCAGCTCGGCTGCTCACAGCAACACCCTGTGAGCAGCGCTGCTCCTCCTTGTGCTCGCAAAACAGTCCTGGTCATGGAAACGACTACGCTGTTTGGCAGCTGAAATGCATTAGGAAACTGCAACTGGTGCAGCGGTGGCAACACTAGGTAAGGAACTCAGAAGATGCCAGTAGAGTGCTCAGCCACGATAACATGGTATAAAAATAAGTTAAACTCATCTTTTCCTTGAAAGAAAGAAAAAAGCAATCTTGGGGTTGTGCATTCATTTGAGGAAATGATTGGGTCAGCTCTTATTTTACATGAAACTCTTGCTTCCATCTCTAGACAACCTATCTAAGCACTGCACCAGTGACCAGAAAGTCCTCTCGTACACCAGAAGTCAGTGAATGCATACAGACCTTGTTCTCCCCAGCCCTAACGAACTCATTCAACTTTCAGAACGGTGGATTCAGCCTCATTGGTTTTAGTGGGAACTCTTTTAACATTAATAATGTTTGTACATATGCAGAGGTGTTTGTAGGATCATGGCCGCACAATTAATATAGAACTGACTTTAATAAACCTAATTAGGGTCATTCCCCAACGGTGTGAAAAGTATGCTGATACTTATTGGCTGGGGAGGGAGAAATCACAAGTCTGATCGACCACGTGTTACTTTCCCACAAGTTGGTGACCTCAGGGTAGGACTTCAGAAATCTCTCCTATAAAACCGGAGCTACAGAAAATCGAGTTGGCTGCATTTAGATGGAGCCATGGAAAATACTTTTTTTTTTTTTTTTTTTAATCAGTACGTTTTGGCTCAGAACCATTTCTTCCAGTTAGGAGCTTGGTAATGTCCCTCACATAATGATGTCAAAGCATGGAAAAAATAACCAAGAGGAGGAGAAAGACTGTGTAAAAGCCCTTTTGGAAGGACTCTATTCTAAAGAAGGGGAGCTTTTTATGGTGTTTAATAAAAGTTACACAGGCAAAAAGAGAAGTCTGTTGTGGTGCTGGTTGTCTTGCCTTCTTCAGAAAGGCAAGGATGTGAATGTAACCTGCAGCTGAAGGTTTTGTGGTGGCACAAAACCAGTTCATTTACCTGCTGGCTTTGTGGCCTCGTTTCACTGCTGTTTATGAAGTTCTTCTCAACAGAGTAGTGTCGTTTCCTCCACTTGTCCTCATCTCTGTAGTTCATAGGACTGTCCCCAAAACCAACCAACTCAAGTCCACAAGAGGCTGTGGGCTTTCCAGCACTGTCTACCCTGACCCCAGCACCCAGGTCCTTCCCATGTGGCCAAATCTTCAGCAAGTCCAAAGACCTTGACCTGTCCCTGAGCTGTCAAAGGAGAGGCTAACAGTGATTTAAAGGCTGGATGGTATCTCTGCACCTCAGGGAAGGGTGAAGGCGGAGAGGTGTCCTTTCCACGGTGGACCATGACCCTCCCTGACCCACGGACACTGCCGGTGCTTCCAGCAGGAGCACGGTTGGAGAGAGCAGGCAGCAAACGCGTGCTCTGCGGCAGGGAAGGCTGGCTTTTTCCAGGGAAAAGCCCTTCCTCTGCTTCATGTCCAGTTAAAAATCATTCGGTGGCCTACAACAGCTTCTCGTCTGGCATATGGCGGAACCACTATTTCAGCACAATTTACAGCCTTTCGGGGAAGGGAGAACTGGGTTATTTAGTAACTTCCCTGCTCGCCCTGAGGAAGGTCAGATCCTTTTGTTCCCTGCCAGAACGGTGAAAGCCATAAACTACAGGAGAGCGTGTTGGGAGCTTGTACCTACAGCGCGGTGCACCTGGGTACCCTGCAAACAGCCGTGCGGAGGTCACGTATGGAGGAGCAGAGTATTATGGGGTGGCTGCATCAGGGCACGGCACGCAGCAGCAGTGCTGGAGGGCAGCGCGTGAGCCCAGTACTGCAGCACAGAGTACGCGGATTAGATGCGTTTTACCGAGATTTGGATGAAGTCTGCCGCTTAAAACCAAGCGTTCAGTGGATGCCAGGAGGGGCTGATCCCCATTAATTTCCCCTTACTGGCGTTTTTCCTGTTAGGAAGATGGAAAATAGCAAAGCAAGCTTCGGATTTTTCTCCCCCACAGCTGCTGGCACCTCTAAGGCGCGGTGTGGTACCCAGCTCTGCTCCCAGGCTGGGTTGTCAGCAGCTCCCTCCCCTCGCGGGGTATCGCAATGCTCGTATGGGCTTATATCCTGGTTAAAAAAAAAAACAAAAACAACACGGCTCAGGCAGGAATAAGACTAACTTTCCAAGGAACTTCCCCCCCAAGAGAATATTTGTGAATACATTTTAAAATAATACGGATTTGTAAGGGGAAAAAAAGTTAGCAGCATTATTTCTATGCTGCCTTGTGTCCAAAGTTTGGTGGATATTTAGTTTTTGTTATTTTCAGACACCTCAGGCAGGCTCGCATGACACAGACGCTGCAGCCTCCATCTAGGTGGAGAAGCCATCTGAACATGCAGATAATTGTTGCCCTAAATTTTCCCACGAACCTCACTGAATTTCCAACCAGGGGTTGGGGGATAAAGGTTAAAAAAATCCTCAGGGCTCAGAAAATTCACAAGCAAGAGAAGGAAACATCTTCCATTGTTGCTACACATTTTGTTAACATTTCATGTCACACAGAATCAATACAACCCAAACTGTTTCGGCCAAAACCACAAAGGAACAATGGTCCAGGGGCTGCAGCTTACCCAGAGATTTTTTTTATCACCCCACCAAGGTATAAAACAAACACTTTTCTTCTGCCTCCCTATTTATTCTGAACAGTATTTGCCCAAGAAGAGATGAAACTTATCTCCAGGAAGTTTGCAGAGGAAAGATAGTGGATGAAAAGAGACTCAAGAAAAGCATTTTGACTAGTCCAGGCAAAGATGGCAAAGCGGTAGCTCCCAACATCTTCTTCATCTCATCTTGCTTGCTCAGCCTGATGATCAAAATCTGATTTTGCAGTCCTAACAGTTCTCTGCAGTTTAAACAAGGCATCAGTAATGGGGTGTGATCTTCAAGGTCACTTTCTGGAGAGCTGTCTTCAGCCCGGTGGTCACTAGCTATTTAGGAATAAAAATGACAATTTCACTAAAGCAGATTACATCCTGGAAGTATAATACACTTCAGCAAGTGCAATGGAAAAGATCCGATGCGGGATCCGGCTTGGAATACATTAGCTTTTGTGTGTCTAAAGCAGGTTTCTAGGATCCGGAAACATTCCCGTGTAGCCCTCAAAGGAGGAGTGGCCCCCCTTCATTTACCTCCAGGTACATGGATTTATAATTATAATTATAGTCTGTTTAAAAAAGCCACCTCTTGCTGTTGTATCTGGATACATCAGCCTATTTAGAGTGTATTTCCTTGGAGGTTCTTTACCTTACAGAAAAGAATTCCTCTCTGCCACAGACAGGGAAATATTACATTCTGCACATAAAAAACTCCTTTAACCTATCATGCAATTTCCATTACTTCTTTTCCCATGCTCTTATCTGAAGAGAATCTTTTTCTTCCTCCATTCAGCAACTAGTCTGCTTTAGCCAGTAGTTGCCTGGGGCATCACAGTAATTCCTGTGATGATTAACCAATGTCACCAAGGCCAGGCTGTGACATCACAGAATGAGCAGGTTCATTTTGGGAACAGATGGATTTATTTATTCAGATTTAACCAATACTGGCAAAAGCCACACGGTATGTATTTGCCAAACCCTCAGGAAGGATTTTCTCACCTCATAGTGCAATAAAAGACAAACCGAGGTTGGGGAAAAGGGAGAACTTCTGGCAATGCACATTCAAGTCAACCTGAAGTGAATGCTTGGAGAAGATGGTGGTCTTACGTATGACGAAAAGAAGGCCCTATGGATGGGTGGTGGTGTAGATCCGTGGGTTCACTGGAACATGGCACCGAGGACTGTGTCGCCGACTTGAATGGAGCTGGGCAGAGCCAGCCCTGGAGCAGGGTGAGCAGCACCCAGGCTCCCAGGGAGGCTCACGCTGGCTGCAGAGAAACCCGTTCACAAGTGTCTGAGCGGCATTCAGATTCTCGGGGCTTGCATTTATTAACATGACAGTTTCTTGTTTAAGATGAAAGCAGTGGGAGAATCTTTCAAATGAGCTTGTAAATAGGATTTTTTTTTTTTCCCTAGTAGAATGACAGCTTTTGTATGTTAAGTGTATTCCTTCTAGCTACAGTGCACATGCAAAGAATTCTTGAGCAGCATAATGCCACAAGCATGCGGGCTGCTAACTTGGAAAAGAAACCCCCCAAAACAAAGTCTAACATCAAGGACAGACCCCTAAACCTGAGATAGTTACCGTTAACAGTCCTCAGTCTTGCGAAGACCTGCATTTCACTCAGCGCTTCTTGGAGTTGAACAGAAGGGAACCACTGGTCCTCTTAAGTGTCCATCGGACATGTGCACCTCCGTGGGAACACAGCGGCTAACTTTAAAGTTTCGAAAGGGTTTTAGCTGTGCTCTTTTGGAGACAGTGGTCAGGACCACAATGTGGACTGGACTGGACTGTCCTGCAGGCATTTGTTCCCGTAGTGAGGGCTGGAAGGACGTAACAGCCCCACCATAAGACCTCACTGCTTTTCAGCAGTAGGAAACCTCTGAGGTTTCCCAGTCATTTCCAAAAAAAGGATCTGTCATTTTTCCAAAAAAGATATCATCACAGCTGGAAACATCACAGCTGCTCCCTCCAAAACCGTGCATTAGAACTTTAGCCAGCCTCACCAGAACTTTACCAGTTTACACCTGAAACAACCTCAGGAATGGCAAAAGCGGTATGGAGGGAAGAGGCTAGGCCTTAAACGTGATCTCCTGGTCCACCGTCTCCCAGTGACAGCCATCACTGCCCAGCTGCTGGCACAGCTGTGCCGTTGGGAACTCCAGGATTAGCCACCCACACACCACAGGGTGCCCCAGTGCTCTTTTGGGGCTGAGCCACGCTCTCTCATATCACGATATCACATATCACGAGTGCCACATGCAGGGCCACCTCTCCCTCTGCTGACACCGTTATACACACTGGCCCATGAGCCTGCTCATGTCACTGGGCTATTTTTTGTGTGTGTGTAGCAACAGGTATCTGCCTTGTGAGGTGCTGGGATCTTGGCTTCATCCTCCAAGGAGTGAGAGTTCGAAGGTGACCCACAGGCTGCCCATGCTCGTGTCGCAGGTTGCAGCACTCTAACTCATGCAAGGTCATCTTGCCAATAAAGCCCTGTGTTTTGCGTTTAATTGAGGCGGCAGCTCACAGAGCTGGCGTACATTACGTACCATGATGCATTTACTGGAAAAATCTTGAAACTTTCATGAAACTCCAAACACTGAAAAATAATTGCCAAGACCATGTGCTTGCAACTTGATATCCCTGCCTTGCTTCTCAGAGTAGCTACAAAATTTAAATGAAGTCTTCAAGTCTGCCAACATTTTTTGATCAGGCACACTACATCAGAGCATAACCCTCTGGTAGGAAAAGCCTGAACAATGCCACCTTTACATTAATTTTGAAATTAAGTCACTTTATTTATCAGGATCTGACCTCTCCTTGACATGACCCCCAGGGAGAATGGTGGAGCCACTGCCTTGACATACCAGCGTTGCTGGCGGTGGAGGAGATCAAGAAGAGGCATCCTTGTTCAGGCAGGTCTCAGGAGGAAGAGAGGAGAAATGCTCTGCCTTCTTGACGACAGCAGGAGCCCAGGGCTCTGCCTCCAAAGAAGAGCTTGCTGGTGCTGCAGTGTCCTGGCACAGCCCGCTGAATCCAGTCCTGGTCACTCCCAGATTCATGCCTGGTCCTCACACCCATCTGTACCACACCTTTGTTCCCCATCCCCAGCCTTGGCCTCCCTTCTGAAGCAACTCCAGGTGTCGGGGTTATTTGCTGCCGTGTCCAGCAAGCGGGAATGCAATGCTTCAACATCAAAATATGTCATTTTCCCCTAAGACTTCTCCAAAGCCATTAGCAGAGGTCTGAATAAGCCCAGCTCCTCGTTATCGGTGAGACCACCCATGTCTTCCTAGCTGGGCAGAGGAGCACCGAGGCACCTGCGGGACATCGGGGAGAAGTGCAGCGAACACTGGTGGCAGTAACCACTGTGGCTGAGAGACCGAGGGACGTGTAGGATGTGCTATGGCGGTTACCTACGTCCAGCCATACTCTGCCAGCCTAAACGCCAGTGAAATCTAACATCAAGTGTTTCCTATTGACTGGCCTTAAACCTTGAGAGACAGCTGACCAGCAGGAAACACATGGTTCAGGCATGTCACAATGATTTAGACTATCTTAAAATGTCCCTAAATCTTTGTGTATTGCCCAATTTTATGGTGTCAACTGCCCCGGCACTTCGAAAGATTCAAACATCCGAAGGCTGGGAACAGGACCAATTTGCTGAGAGCTCACAGACATGAGATTAAAACCTAAAACGTTAAGAGCCTTCTGGGGTTTGGGTTTCCCCCCACTTCCTCTCTTGCTGGAATCAGGAAGTGCAAAGAAGCAACTGTGAAAATAAAACTTAGTTTCTTTTCAGAAAGTTACTTGAACTTTTTGAACCTTATGTTTCATTCCCATTTAGGGCAAAGATCCAAGATAGTTATTCCTGTACTTAAACCAGGTTCAGTCATCCTTAGTAATTAAGGGCACTAGATCAAAAATTAAATTTATTGTACCAGTAACACAACCACAATGGATCTTCATAAAATTTAACCACATATAGAAGTGGGTTGCCTGAGCTCTGCCATTCAAGCAGGCTTTATTGCATTTATTTATAGAATCATGAAAAATAAATTAAGAATGGGATGACCCTTTGTCTACCTAGAGGCCCAGAAAAGATGTTTGCCTCTGATACAGTTTGAAAATTAGCATTTTATAGGACCCGGGATGCTGCCTGACACACAAAATACTTTAAAATTCTGTAAATAATGTAAGTAAATTAACAAGAGATAGTGACTGCAATGAATAAAACATAAGTTAAGTACCTTTCCGTTTCCTCTGAAGCCTAGAGGAAAAAAGTGACTAGATTCTGCTCTTCGGGGGAAAAAAATTGCAAGTACTTGTAATGTTGGTAGGAGAATACACAGATAATCTAGAGAAACACTGAAAAGTCAGTCTGAAGCATCTTCAATTCAACTATGAGAAAAGCCAGGCTTCTGTGGCAAAGGCAAGTCCCTTGAGTTGAGTTTTAGCCTCATCTTGGGCAGTCCACCACATACCAAGTGCTCAGGAAGATCATCAGGGATGAGTCTTCACCCCTTCCTTGTTACCCCTGCTCCCCCTTCACCACCCCACCAGGCTCCTTAGAGGAGGTTGCTCCTAGGGAGGCTAAGCACAGCTCAGGGGGCTTCCTCCTTCCAGCATGGGCTTCTGAGCCCCACCACAATGTCTTCTGCTGTCTCCAAAGCAAGTCAGAGCTCAGAGAGCCAGGGAAGAGCACGGAATTCCAAGTTCGGTGCTTGATCTGCTGTAAGGCATGTGACTGTAGCTGACATGATTCAGGCTGATGAGCATGACCATCAGCAGCCCCAAACCACTTCCCACATTAGCACAGGGCTTTCCCTGCTTCGTTAAATCCACCTGAGAGCCTGGACATACCAGAGCAGTCCCAGCATGGCTCTGTCTGCAAGGCAACATGTGGCTACCACGAAGACTTATCTGGGGACAAAGGTGAGCTTGGACCTCTCTTAGCATTGACTGATGGGGTTGCCCGCTGGCTTGCACAGCCCCCTACGTCCTTTTAAAGAGAGAAACTTCCACGAGCATTTGGTATGACTTAGGACAAGAAAATTAGTTGCCCATCTGTGAAACAAAGCACACGGCCCAAAGGAAAGCTATGAGGTCAAGTGCATTACAGTTGGTGAGGCGTTTGGTTGACACAACCTGTATTTTTACATTTACACTTTGGATCTGGCCTTGAAGCCCTAACCTGACAGCCCTGGCTGAGGCAGAGCGGGGATCTTGCAGCAGCATGCCGGCTCAGAGGCGCGAGCCTTATCAGATGGGCTGGAAGTATGTCAGCAAGAGCCTCTCCCAGGATGTTTTGGCTTGTGATCCGAGATGAACACCTGGAAGCCAAGAGCAGCCTGGAACAGATTAAATGAATTGGCCAGACTTTCTCATCTTGTTAACATGCTGCAGGCTTCATTTGTGTTTTGGGCAGGGATTCAGAGTGGTTCTTTATTTGATTCAAACCAGATAGCCCATCACAAATCCAAAACTCCTGCTCGTATCAGCATCACCCAGATACTGTCCCTGCAGCAAAAGGTCTTTGTGACAAAGGCATCTCTGACAAAATCAAACAGCACACACACACACACGCAGACTAGGGTTTTGCTGCAGATAAAAGCTAGCAGAATATTCCACTTAGTCTCTTCTTTTCCACCTCTCATCCTCTTTTCTCAGTCCTCTACTTCTAGTTTCACTACCGCAGATCACAGAGAGATTCAAACCACAGCAGCTTCCAAACCCTGCATCAGAAAGTTCAGCAGCAACCTCAACAAGGACAAACACTAACAATATCTCCTTGGAGAACCTTAACCACCACCACACCATGTGCCATGGCCAGGATGCGGCTGGTGCATTGTGTCCCACCACCCCAGACAACAGCTTCTATTAATTTTCCTCCTGAACAGCAATGTTCTTATCTCATATTTATGGAAGTGACGCAGAGGTCCTGCAGAGATCAGGTTTCTGTAGCCATCTCATGCCTTCAGGAGGTGCGTCAAAGACGAGTACACTCAGATGACACCAGCAATCACACGCACACCCTGCCAGAGCACTCTGCTGTCATCCACCATCCCTGTTTCACCCAGCACTCACAAAAACCTTCTCTCAGGGAACACGGTTTCCCATAAGTCATAAATAGATTTAAATTTAGTTGGGTGGCAATATTCAACCAAGAAAAGCATAATGTGGCTGAGGAACCAAGACGGCAACACCACAGGCATGAGAAAAGGTCTCTCTCTATGCTGCTCCTAGACCAAGTGGTTTCATGACCAGGGAAGCCCCAACCTGACTGTTTGCATTCGCAGGTAGCAAGTAAGATCAAAACACTTCAAGAGAAAGGCAGCTTCTTCTCTTGCCCCTGCTCCTGCCAAGGACCCAACATCTCATCGATCATCTCCACGTGGTTCGTGCTGACAGTATGAAAACACGCTCCAAGCAGGCATTAAACTGCCAGCATGAATTACCAGATCAAGAAAATGGAAGGATTTTATCAAGTACCATTACTGCCAGATCTGCCTGTGCGTAAAGCCTTACAGCGAGCATATAAATCATTGAGTTAAACTGCATGGAGTGGGGCAAATGGCCCTGCTGCTAGAAAAGAGCTTGGCTCACAGATGAGTGAGGAAGCCCTCTCGAGTCTCCACACAGCCAGCTTGAAGCAGGAAAAAATTGGTTTCTACCCCAGACTCTGTCATTTATTCATTTTATGATCTTGGGCAAGGTACAAGCCCCATTTTTGCCTTAGTTTCCCTAATTTAAAGTGGAAGTGAGCCCAGCCAGCTTCTGAAAACTGCTTTAATATTCATGGAGAAAAAAACAACCAACCAAAAAAAGAACAACTACCAAAACCAAGCAAAGGTCTTACAGACTCACCAGTATAAGGAGCCAATCACTATTTTTTCCGTTGTAATAGCAGAATCTACAATAAAGAGATTACATGGGTACAGGCACCCATAGCTGGTAATAGGAACCACACAAGAAGTGCAGATTTCCCGTTTCAATGACTTTTGGTCACCGCTTAGGGGCTTTTCTTTCAGAGGATACCAGGATTTGAAGTTCATTCTTTTACAAGCAGACAGAATGGGTTTGTTGTTAAAACCATTTTCCACTGAAAGCTGCCCAAATCATTTGCCTTCTCTACCCCACTTCCTATTCCCCTGCCCTTCTATATCAACGTTATCAATTTAAATCTAGCTTTGTTTAACTGTTTTTGAGAGCCAGGGAGAGAATTTTGTCTGTGCCAGAATTCCCCCACCTATCAACCTTTTTGGAAAGAAAAGTCCAATTTTCTTTCGGGTCAGCACAGCCCCCAGCTCACTGTGCCAGGAAACTTCCTGAGCTCTCGGGTTCGTTTTAGCATCCCAGTGCTCAGGAGGGTATCGGTACCCAGGGAAGCCCCTGCCTTGCTGACGGGGCATTTCTGGAAGACGGAGGGTCCCAGGGAACCTCAGACACTATAGCGTGTAGGGGTGGGTGGCTGGGGCAGTGCTTTAGGGGAAGTTGCACTTAAATCCAAATCCGACCTGGCTCTCCTGGGCTCGGGGCTCGCTTGGCTGCTGGCTGGACAGCCCAGGGTTAGCTGCCGCTCTAAGGAAGCGGAGCTGGAGGGGGCTGCTCAGCAAGGCGCTCGGTAATTTGCTATTCTTGCGGCACGACCAGCCTGATTTACACCGGGAGTCGCTCTCGGAGGAGACCTTGGCTTCAGACACGTCTGTGGAGCGCCCGGCGTACCGTGCTGCGAGGCCCGACGTACAAGGCGGTGCATGGGAGAGAATTAATCAGTTGGCTCCGAAGAAGAAATTCTCCTTGCTAGGGAAGGAAACAGCTTTGCCTGTACGATGAAAAATTTAAGAAGCCCTGGCCTGGCAGTTTCCTCCTGGGGAGAGTTAAAGCAGCAGCCTGAAGAGAGAGACAGACCTTTCCCCTTACGTACAAACTGCAGATACGCTGTGCCACCGCAGCGAGCTTCCTAAACAAATTGCCCTCCTTGCTCTCCTCCAACCCAGGGAGGTGTTCATCCCTTCTTCTCCCCAGAAGAGCAACAACTGAAAGAGGAAGAAACCTCGCCTCCTCAGTTAATACTCTGCCGAGACTGAGCTCT
>NW_010512970.1:36300-36622 GCF_000687285.1 Phaethon lepturus
GCCCCGCCCGGGCCCGAGCCAGCCCCAGCATCTCCCTCATGCAGCATTAGCATCTCTTACTCCGATTTTGTAGGGAAGAGACTAAATTTGGGCTTTTACTAGCCCTGGCATCCTTCCCTGTAAGCCAGCCGGCTCCCTGACCGAGGAGACAGTGTAGTTAGAGAGAAGAGAAGCAGCTCCTTTTCTTTGGGACTTCACCCCGTTCCCGGGGCGGCGGCGGGCGCGTCGCCCTCCTCGCAGCTCGGTTCCCCCAGGAGCGAAAGAGGGACCAGAGAGACGCTCCGCGGGCGTGGGCACTCAGGGCTGGCGACGGGAACCACGC
>NW_010512971.1:0-860 GCF_000687285.1 Phaethon lepturus
GAAGAGTGGGGCTGGGGAAGGGCCCTTCCTGGGGGTGCCGGCCGCAGCATGGGGAGAGGTGACACAGCAGATGGGGAGTGCATCTGAGGGCATCCCACTGCCCCCGCCCCACTCTGTCCTACCCCAGTAACCACACTGCTGTGGGAGCACCGCTGGGATCACCGTGGGGCCCCTTGGGGCACTGCCGGCAGGGGGGCAGTGGGATGGGGATGTGGCTGGGGCACCACGCCCCAAGAGATACAGCCCTCGCTCACCAGTGGGGCTGTGCTGTGCCACGTGCCCATGAGCAGAGGGCTCAGCCCCCAGCAGGTGGCACCCAGGGGGGACAAGAGCCAGGCACAGGGCCAGTGCCCAGGCTGGGACATGCCTGGCCAGCAGCTCTGCCTCCCCCTGCCCAGCCCACATCTGGGGCAAACAGCAGAGCGAGGGCAGCTGGTGGCAGGTGGAGGCTGGGCTGGGGACACTCCGAAACTTCTCCCCAGCTAAGCCCTCGCTCACTGGCTCTGGGGCGCCAGGCCGTGGGGAGGCACAGGGCGCTCCCGCCCTGCACAGGGCCCTGCCCGTCCCCGGGAGGTTAAAAATAAACCATTAGCTTTATTTTGGGAACGTGGCGGAAACGTGCGTGGCAGGTTGCTCCAAAGAGAAAGGAGGAAAGTTGGTTGCTGGGCCCCCAACCAGGTGTGCTGGGGTGCGGCTGCTGCAGCTGGAGTTGGTCCCAGGGAGATGGGCTGTGCTGGAAATATCTCCCCATTTGAGGGGAAGCAGAGGGACCCCAGCCATGCTGGGTGCTACCTCATCTCTGTGCAGGCAGGGAGGGCCATGGGGATGCTAGGCCTCTGCTGCTGAGTTCGTGCAGCACC
>NW_010512971.1:929-1134 GCF_000687285.1 Phaethon lepturus
CTCCCATGTGTTGCTGCAGCACATGGGCACTGGCAAGATGGCCCGTGGCAGGTTGGGTGCTGCTGGCCGAGCCCTAGGCTGGGATCTTGGAGGTCCAAACATGCAATGAGCAAAACCTCTGACGACCATGGTGCTTCCTGCCGAGTCACCCCACCCTCCGTGGGTGTGCTGGAGCGGCGTGAGACTGAACATGGCAGTATCTCCG
>NW_010512972.1:0-852 GCF_000687285.1 Phaethon lepturus
CTAGACGGAGGGCAGGGGCCGCCGCCGCCCCGTCCCCCCGGTAATTTCTCCGTTGTTCTCCCGGCGGAGGGAGGTACAACCGCGCTGGAGGGGGGAAATCCCCCGGGAAAATCCCGGCGCTTGGGGGTGACTCCCTTGGGAGGGATGGCTGCTGAGTATCGCGGGGGGACCGGGGAGCCGGGAACGGCGCAGTAGGCACAAAGGAAATACTCCGTGTTACAGGGCAATCCGATACTCAGCATAATGCATCGCTAAGTAATTCTTTTAGCAGGATCCCAAGTAGAAAAGCTACCGGGCTTTCAAGTGTGTGTGTGTACGAATTTATATCTTTGGAGAGCAAAGATGGGAGTTGTTCCCAAATATTTCTAGGTCTTAGTACAGTTTAACTCGCCCCCCTTTCCTCTGGCAACTGGGAAATAGTACAAAAAGTGAATGTTGATGTACGTTGAAAAACAGACAGAGATGTCAAGAGGTGGTGGGGGTACATCGTGCCCGGGTTTGCCGAAGGGTGAGACCCCCCCACACAAGGTCTTTCAGCCGTAAAATAGCACGTACTTTGGGGTGTCCGTGTCAAACCCGCTCTCTGACTCTGGGACGCTGTTGTCGAAGTCGAACATGCCACAACTGCTGTTTAGGGCCGGGTATTTCCCCCTTAGCGTTGCCTGCCAGACACCCCGCTGTGCCCGTCCTGCCCTCCCAGCACGGTCCTAGTCCTGGTCCCGGTGGGGACTGGAACCAGCGGTCGTTACAGACACCAGTAAATGGAGGGCAAGCAAGGAGAGGGGCTCATCTCACCCATCTTTGCCGGCAGTGGGACGCCAGGAAAGAGGTTTGCGCCTGGGACCGGCGAAG
>NW_010512973.1:0-19970 GCF_000687285.1 Phaethon lepturus
TGTTTCCTAGAGGATGTGGGGAAATGCAGAGCGACACAAAAATAAAAATAATAAAACCCAAATGTGCTAACTGCTTGGGCCAGAGTCGGGCCGCGGGGGGAGCTGGGAGCAGAGCGCTGCAGCACCCGCGGGCAGCGGTGGCCTCCAGGAACCAGAGAGCAGCGCCAGTTATGACTTTATTAATCTTCACATTCAGATATTACAACAAAACTCTTAATGACAAAGGATAACAAGTACTATAGGAGGAGAGGAAAGAAAGCAGTGTTGTAACTGGTTTGATATATAACCGTGAACTTCCAGCGACAAGACTCAACGTGAGTTATAAACACTCACATACGCTCACTGGTAGGAGAACTTCGCACATGCAAACACCCACACACTCACCCACGAAACACCCACTCGCACTCACAGACCACACTTTTGTACTCACACACAACCCATGTTGTAACCTACTTGCTTCGAAGGCAGCCCACTGAAACATTGAATGCTGCTGTAGCAACAACAGGTACCAGGTTAAAATATTGCAATATAAATGAAGTGTTACTTGAGACACAGGTTTTTCTTCAGAGATGCACGTGTATTTGCAAGTAGGAGACCCCAACGCTTTGTCTTCAAGAGGGAAGAATGTCCTCTCAACACCAACACTTTGTAAGGAAAGATGAGACTCTGCATAGGACCGGGAACAGTCATTTTAAAGGAGGATGACGATAAATAGCTTAGCTTCAATGTTGAGTTCCAGTAAAAAGCCCAAACAAAATACAACAGAGAGTGCATTGTGAACGGAGCAGGCACAATTATCGAACCCTGGGTTTTTAAAGTTGAAATACTCCCTTGTCGCTGTGGAAAGACAGACAACACCGTTGGCTCACATCTTAAAACCAAAACAGATCAGCTTCATTTCATGCTCATGCTTATCTGGAGACACTTAAAAAAAAAAAAAAGCCAGAAATAATGCAAGAGTGTGGGGAAGTGTATCAGGTCCGTAAACTCCAATTTTAGTATACTTTTAAGAGAGTGAAAGTACAATTGTTCCAACAGCTCCACAATATCCCACGCTACAATTGTTCTTCATCAGCAGGAGTGTCTGAAGAGGAGCCTGCGTTTGCTCCTATCACGGCTGCATTGTTCATGCAATGCTGTTGGTGCAGATACAGTAGGATCCGATTCCATCCCCCACCTCAAGATAGTGCAAAAGAGAAAAAATAAACTTCTGTTGGGCCAAATTATTCGAATGTTGAAAAATCAGATGTCACGCCAGTGCTTTCCCCAGAGTGAAGCAGGAGAACGTTAACAATGGCTCTGATGCAGTAACCCTTCTCCACAAGGATGCTCGTGAGCAATTTACAGCTGAACCTAGCGACAAAGTGCAGCTGTCCTGGCTGGTTGGGAGTGCTGACAGCCAGCCAGGGTGCTCAGATGCTTCTGTCCCCTTTCTGCTAAGGAATCCTGCCAGTGCCCGGCAAGAGTCATGCTTTGCTAGTATGTTTCTATCCCTCACATATGGACAAGGACTTGCAGCTACTTTGGAATTCTGTTTTTCAACTATTATTTAATTTATAGGCCTCTTTCTTGGGCCCTCTTTCAGATGCGGCTGTGTTTCCAGGCAGAAAACTGTTTGTGAAACACTGGAAACAAGAGAACTTGGGTCCTATGGATGCCCATCACCAAGCAAGCAGCCTGAATCTAGCTCAGCAGTCTCTCACCTTCCACCCATGTGAATGCCAGTGGAGACCTCCAGCAGCACTGGGCACATGCAGCCTTCCTTCTGTCAAGGGAACCACCAGTTCAAGAACCAGGGCAAGATGAGGAGAATTTGGTCTGGCCTACACTCTGTTGGCTGTCCTACCTCCTTGGCCTGGCTCTCCAGCATCTCCTGCCAGAGGGTTCTTACTGAGTCATAACAATTACTTAAAGATGCTTAAATTCCTGGCAACTTCAGGGGACACCAGTAGAAGGCAGGGAATTCATCGTCACATGCAGTTTCCAATTCTGTGTCCTGAGCCAGTTTGGCTCAAGCTGGTCTGGTTTTCTGCCTCTTTTTGCTGTGGAAATCACAGCCACGTCATCCTGCTGACACAAAAAGGGAGGGGAACATTGGGCGCTCTGCACAGGCTTAGAGTATCTGTTTTCCCATGTGCTAAATAAATCTCCCCATTACACTTGTGCGGAGAACTATAATTAAGACTTGGGAAAGTCATCTGTAAGGACTCAGGCTCACGTCAGGAAACACATAAAACCCTCTGCTGGAAAAGAAATACAGTGTGGGAAAGCAGTACGCCTGACAAGAAACACAATTTTAAAAAGTCCAAACCAAACCCTTGGTTCTGTGCACACAGGTGTGGCCCACAAGCAGAAACTCTCCGGTGCTGAGATGTCCTGGTGCAAGGAGCTCTGCCAGCCACGGGCATGTGGGAGAAGAGATGATGACAAGCTGTTCAGACGAGCCTCTTCACGCAGACTCCTCTGACAGTGATGTAACCGTGCTCTGTGGCTGAGCTCTCGGATTGTGAGCAGGATGGAAAGAAGTAGGTGGGAAGTGGTGAGGCAGCAGCACAGAAATCTGTAGACAGGGGCTGCAGAGGTTCCCCAGAGCTCTGAATTCACATGGTATCTTTCAGAAACAGAAGGCCCAAGTGGTGAGATGTTTCCTCAGCAAATAAATGTTTCTTAATCCCCCAGAGACAGGTACGCTGTGCTGGTGGCTTTGCAACAGAAACTGGAGGGGAGATGATGGGGCAAAGTGCCTCCTCAGAGCCAGGGAACTAGGGTGGCATGAAGGGTCACGGTGCAGAACTGTTCATCCAGGAGAATGGGGGCTTGAGCACCAGCCAAGCGCTGCCCTCCATGTGCTCGGTGATGCCAACACACAAGGGGATGCTGCACCTCATTGCTGGAGCTCTGTTCCTTCCATTGTGTCTAACACCCTTGCAGCAACTTGAAAATAAACATTTCCCTCCCTACCACTTTGATCCTTTTCCTCCCAGCAAACAACCCATTTTCACTCTATGTTTAGAAACTAGCTGAAATTAACACAGCTTTGCTTTAATTTCTCACTCGAGCAACAAATGATCTCAGCACTACTCTGGGAGAAGGGGAAGGCGAGAGCAGCAGACCTGTGAGTAACCTGCTCCCAGCACAGATCATCTGAAACCCTGTTTTGCACTGGGCCTGCAAAAAGAGTTGCTATTTATCTCACTGGGAGGACTCTTGCCATCAGCTGATGACCTACTCAGCACTAGCTGTGTTGAGATGGCTAAAATAATCCTGGTAATAAAAGCAGATTGACAGGTTTCCCCCCCCAGCAGAGATGACAGGGGTGTGGGCTTGCAGAGGAGATGGAGAGGCTGGCACCTACCCAGAATGAACAGTGTGCATGAACATTTACAAAGATCCCTAGAGATCTCTCCATACACCTCTTTAAAATGTCCTGCTCTTGCTGCTAATACCACTAGGGATTTCTTCCCTTTGATTCTGCTCTGCAGCTCAGCAGCTGACATCATGAGGAGAGGAGGAGGAAGCAATCCAAGGAAAAATATTCAGGCTGCACACCCGGAAGAAAGTTGAGACTAAGACAGATCTATTTATATCTGACCTGAAATGGGCTTTCTGAATGGCAAGCTGATCTGAGTGGAGGCTGGATGCTAGGCAGAAGGTGCTGTAGTGCTGAACACAGGCACCCACTTCCTGGCAGAATGTATCTGTCTGAGCCACAGGAAGGAAAGGAACGTGAGGAATCAGCGAGGCGCTCTCTCCAGTCCCAGCACAGGGAAGCTGCAGCTGGAGGTGCTGCGGTCCCAAGGACTTCTGTGTTCCCCGTCCGTTCGGAGTAGGTTCCCTGCTGGGGTTGGGCATGGGTTGAAGGAGAAGCTCTGAGTGACCCTGATGACACGCCTGGAGGGTGAGAGGCGATGCCTCAGCAGGCGCCTCCAGGGCCTGATGCCATTAGTACTGCTCGGAGAAGAAGGAAGCGTGGAGAGCAGGGGGGCTGGACCCCTCTCCAGGCGGGGTGCAGCTGCCGTCCTCAGAGTGTTCTGACAGCTCCCCGTATTCACTGTTGTAAAAAGTCTGGCCTCCGACTTGGGACCCGTACGATGGCCGACATCTGCCCCGCAGGTCCGACTGTTCCCCTGGCAGCTCCGCAGTTCGTCTGGGCCCTTTACTGCTGTGAGGGAAAGACACACAGAAGATCGATCGTAGCACTCCTGGAAAATCTCTGTCCTGCCTAGAGAGATTGCAGCTTCAGGAAACATCATCTGCCAATGCACGGGGCAGAGGCATAGTCAGGAATGGACCTACACCTCCATTTCAAAGCACAACACCAGGCCTTGCTCTAAACCTAAGCACAGCCCATATGTTTTGTGAAAAATCTGACTTGGCAACCGAGTTATTTCAGCTCTTCTAGATACCTTTGGGAAGCCCAGGGAAGGGTTGGAACCCCAACGAGCAGGGAGAGAAAAGTGACATTGCCTCAGTTGCTGCTAGACCTGGCAGGAGTAACAGAATCTGGTACAAACCAACAGCCAGGATGGGGGAAAGGAAACGAAAGAAGATGATGAAGAAGATGTGGGAGGAAATCGGCAACCTCATCTCAGCACCTGCCAGTATCAGGCGACTAGCAAGAAGTCACAAGAGCAAGGGCAGGGACACGTTCAAGGAGAGGTTTAAGGGCAGTATTTTCCAGGAGACAGGATGCCAGGTAGCCCATGGTGTAGGAGACAATGGGAACGTGCCTTAGGGAAAAGAGGACAAGGACAAGAAGCAGGAGACAGTCTGATACAACAGCAGAGAGGCCACAAGGCTATGGCTAAGGGAGAAGACAATGACCAGTCTGATCTGATTTTGGAAGGCAGAGAAGGTGAGGAAGAGGCTTGGGATTGGCCTTGCCTATACATGAGCTGACATGGTTTGCTCAACACAGTGTCATGGAGACAAGGTCCCAGCCTGCTCTGGCACCAAGCAGAGATGAGCTGGACAGGTTCTCACCCAGTTTCCAAGCCTGGGGCAAGGACATAACCATCTATAACATCGTCAGCCCGCCAGCTCAACCCGCCTGGCTCAGTACCGGCATGTGGGAAGTCCTAAGGCCTGTACCATCCCTGCAATGCCGCTTCAGGGCCCTGTACCACAGGGGTCAGGGCTGGGGGAGGGAGGTGGCAGCCGCATAGTTTCCATCCATCCCAGCTGCCACCGCTTGAACAAGCCCTGACACATTTCACCAGAAAATGTCAATAAGCATTAAGAGTCCTATTAACACCGTCACTGTGTCTCATTATCTTAACGGACAAATTTTCATACCCCGTGGAACATGTTTTGATCAGTTGAATGGGCACAGTTTATATTTTTAAACCCTAGGAAGCAGCAGGCAGGTCTGTTCTTCATGCACTTTGCCTCTTGTTAATGTGTGCATGGACTTATCTGGCACAGGGCCCACAGCTCTGCTGCTGCTGAGAGCCCCAGGAGACATACCCTATGGGGAGACACCGAGAGCTGCCGCCTGGTCTCACTGCATTTGGCAGCAGGGAGGTCTGCGTGGCTAGACTTAAGGAGTACCTGAATCCACCTTCTTTTCTGTGTCGGTTTTCTATCCTCTCAAATTCCTCAGATGCCAGAACCATCCCACTGTCTGTTTGATTGTCCTGGAAGGAAGCAACAGGAGTTATCAGTAACATCCCTGTCGGCTGATCAGAGTGGGAAGGGAGAAGGAATCATTCAGGACATGAGATCATGTGTTTCTGTGATGGGAAAAAAGGAGTAGGGGCACTTTACCAGCATGCTCCTTGGTCTTGCTGGAAGAGTTTCTTAGGCACCTTCTTAAAAGCAGTATGTACAAAGGTAGGATTTGTGTGTGCAGTTCAGTGCCACTTACGGGGAAAAAAAAAAAAAGAGTGCTGCCTGCCTGGAAGATGTATTACCCTCAACTCGGTGAGAGGTGAGATCTTCCTCTGACACTAAGGGGATTACTTAAGTTTTGCTGCTATAGAAGATATAAGTACCAGCCCAGTTTAGAGAGGCCAGGAGGGCTCCTGCTGCACACAACTGTGTGGGTCAAGATTAGGGAGGTGCAGACAAGGACTCTGGGTTTACCTAGTCCTGGATGGGTTTCAGTATGCTTAACCAGACCCTGTTTACATATTTGAGAAGGGTGAAGATCAGGCTTTTCTCTGAGATCCTTTATAGTCCTTGCTTGTAGATCTAACCTCCCTATTTCACACTCGGGGAGTACAAGCTGTGCTGTAGAGAAACCCCAATGTGCCAAGTGGAGAAATGAATGTGCGTAGGACTGGACAGACTGAACAGGAATGACACAGACAGACTGACATTAGATAGGAGTGATCTTCCTTCCATGATCTTAACAGCAAAGCTGTCAGGAAACAGCTGAACATTTCTTTGCCCCCTGCTCAACCCCACTCAGATGCTACTCACCGGGTGTGCCTTGTACATTGTATGTGTCATGGGAAACTCTTCAAATGTCTTTATCCTGGATGGACACCTGATCTGATTTCCTCCCGTCAAACAACCAGGGAACGAGACACAGTTGTAGTATCTGCTGACAGAAGCATACTGTATTCAGTAAAACCAACAGAGTCAATGTCCTGAATAAACAGGACCTGGACCCAACCTCCTCTCCATGCAACCGAAGTATGCAGGGAGGCAGATGACCCAAATGGTGGATTTTGGGAGGGGAATAGAGTCACTTTAGGCCTCTTAACCCCATACTTCTGCAGTGGGGAGCACCCAGACTTGCTGATTCAATGAGGCCCTGATTACCCCTCCACTCTGGATAAGCAGAGTAATGTCATATAAATCCTAGGCCTCACACTATCACAGCTCCCCAGAGATGAGAAGCCTAGGCCTAATTGTTTGGGTTAGTTAGGAACAGATAGGATGAAGCTCCTGCACAAGCAGAAGGGCAGGTGACACCTTCTTTCCTCATCTACCTGATGGACCAGGATGATGCTCTGGCAGTGTAGCTGGAAGCAGGAGAAGGAATGCCATAGGCTTACGCATCAGGGGCTCTTTCTCATCATCAAAGGAAAGTGATTTTGCTTTTATAAGCAAGATGCTAGTGCCTAAATGCTTGGATCACACCTGATCACCTGGGATTTTTCCAACCTCTTGCCACTGGGTTCATCCCATATCCCTCAGGCTCCCTTACAGCTCAGGCTGCTGGCTGCCTGCTGGACTCTATGTCCTTTTCAGAGGGGATTCACCTTGCTGCTAGGCTGTGGCAGCGTATCCTCATGTCAAAGTCCTCTTCATCTGAGTTTTGCTGGACAGAGGAAGGCACCTGGGAGAAACCATCATCTTCTGAGCTGTGAGAGTCGTTCAGCGGGATGTAATCCTTCCCTTCCTGGTAGGAAGAACAGTGAGTGGCCTCAGAAGAAGGGGAGTGCTTTCCCACAAGAAAGGGCCCTACAAGCAGAAGCTGTCAGAGTTGGAGAGGGAAGTTTTTGGTTTGTCTTTTGTTTCTCTGGGACAAAATATTTGGTTGGAGGTTTCTGTGCCCTCTGCATTTAAGTAGCTGCAAGTGTTGCAGGTGCATGGAGATGTGCATGAGCAGGAAAACAACCCAGTCCTATGGCACCTACAGTTCTCTAGCCTACATGGACAGAGCACTGTGCTCCAGGTGCACATCACTGTAGCTTAGTCATGCCTGTGCTGGGATCCAGGGCTGAAAGGTTAAAATCAGGAATGTCAGGATGAGACAGTACTCCTATTTAAGCATTTAGCTTTCATTTTATGAAATGGAACATCAAGAAAATGTTAAAATCAGAGCTGCACGCTCATTGCAGTTAGAAGTCCTGCTGAGATACTGCATGGCAGTGATTAGTAATAGTTTCACAGAAATTTGTATATCTGACTGCTGTAATGGAACAGTTGTTGGGTTCACATGGCCCTGACATTTAGATCCGAGGATAGAGTTTCAGAAACCCTGCTGAAGTCCTGGTTTTCATTATGCGGGCATGTGGGAGGCAGGAGTGCCAGGGCCTTGACTCAGCTGAAAAATTTCAAATAATCATCTGGGGATTAAGATGGAAATACTGGAATGATGACTGAGAGGGTACCCGCCCTGCAAGGAGTGGAGCTATATTAGGATGCAGCAAGAGGGCTACCACAGAAATGAGCTCTCCAGTAGTTCTGGGAAACAGACCTCTCTGATCCAGGAAACCCTGTGTTATCCCTTGGCCTGCACAAAGGTATTGCATTGGCCAGGGAGTCAGAGGGGGGCACAGCAAGGGAGCTAGCAGTGGGAGAAGAAAGAGCTGTTCTGGAGCTGAGCAGGGACACAGAGAGGTTTTCACCTGCTGGACATTTTCCTGAAGAAGGTTCCCCAGTATCTCCACCAGGTCAGAGAAAGTTGGTCTCTCTTTGGGATCACCATGCCAGCAGCTCAGCATTATACGGTAACTGCCAAGAAGAGATGCTGGGTTTATGCCACAGAAACCCCCTCCTACCCCACTCTGCAGCTCCCACCCACATGGTGCCCGCTAGAACAGCATGTACCCGCACTGTGAAAGAAAGCTCAGCACCCCCCAGCACATTGTCCATGTGGACCTACTGGAAGAGGGTTGGTTCTTTATGCACTGAATATAACAGTGTGCAAGGAGCTAATTCAGACACCTCTGACACACTTCAGAGCAGGAAAGCACATTGCCCACTTACAGACCTATCCCAGTGTGGGTATGCAAGGGTACCTAGATAGCTGCCTGGAGTGAAGGATGCATTGGCTCATCCCCCACCCTGGCTGAAAGGTCTTTGCATCCCACAGAGGGGCCTGTCCTGCCCTATGCTGGAACCTAGGAGGTTTCTACTATCCCACAGAGAGCTCTGCTCTGACCAGTGCTAGGATCTGTAGGGTTTCTGACTCACATTTCTGCTGTGGCGTACTCTGGGGCTCTCATCCTGGTACCGTCTTTCAGCCTCTGGCAGAACTCCTCGTTGATCTGGACTCCAGGGTATGGAGATGCCCCTAAAGGAGGTTTGAAGAGGCGGGGGAACATGAAATGTGCCAGCAGAAACCAGTCCTTCTGGGACTGCCCTTCCTCCCAAAACACTGGCAGATGTGGTCACTTATACACAGCCCAAGTCCTTGGTGCTGCCTGAGACAGGCCGCTCTGCCTCAGTGAGCTGGAGGCCACCTCTGCATGCCTGTCTCCCCATCACCCTGTTTGTAGGTGGATATGGCCTCCATATTTTTTTGCCTACACCGATGCCTCTACCCATCACTCCTTAGATGTGCTTCAGAACATCAGGGCCTCCTGCACAGACATATCCACCAAGATGCTACATGGGAAGGGAGGTCTCCCTCAGCAGCATGTGACCCTCATTAGCACTCACCTAGTGAGAATATTTCCCAGAGGAGGACCCCAAAGGACCAGACATCACTCTGGGTAGTGTAGACCTTGTCAAAGATGCTCTCTGGAGCCATCCACTTAAGTGGGAGACGGGCCTGCAGGAGGGAGAGGCAAGGCACAAGCGTTCAGGACAGCCCTTGCACTAGCAACAGGATGAAAGTAAACCAGAGCTGATAGCCCTGCTTCTGTCTCCATGGAGGAATGGAGGTTTGGTTAGGCCAGAGGGAGGGATGAAGACACTGAAAGGGCAAGGAACGAGTATAAAGAAAGAAGAGCAAGTTAATAACAGGCTGAGAGGCAGAAGGAAGGAGACAGAGGTCTGGTGGTGGAGAAGGATGACAGCACATACATCACTGGGCCAACAGTTCCTGGTCCCAGCCACACAAGTGGTTCCACTCCTCCATTTTCATCTTATCCTTAGTTTATTCCATCCCCAGAGTAGTTTAGGAACGACTCAATGGGGCATAATCTGTATAGGGTTTGAGAAGATGGCACTCACACTGCCTTTCCTGACGTAGTCGGGGTCCTTGTAGATGTCTCGGGCCAGGCCAAAGTCACAGATCTTTACCACATTGTTCTCAGACAGCAGAATATTGCGGGCTGCCAGGTCTCTGTGGATGCACTGAGGGCACACGAAGAGGAAGGGGCAAAATCAGAGGGACAGGAACCACCATCAGAAAATGCAGAGCCCCCCTCCCCCCCGCCTTGTGAACCTGAGCTGTAATAGGGGAATGGTGGAAGTGGGAAGGAGCTAAGGATTAAAAGGAGATGGTTAAGGAGAGGATGACATGCAAGAGGACCAATTTCCTATATTTGTGTACATCTTTGTGTTCTCAGACCTCCTGAGATGTGTGAGGCAGACCACTGAATCTCTCTGTGTCACCTGTAAAGTGGCTGTAGGCAGGCCTTCTCTGGTCAGGCATGCACAAAAGAAGAGTGGAGCGAAGGAAAGGGTGAACTCACCTTTCGGGATGCCAGGAACTCCATGCCACGTGCTACCTGGAAGCTGTAGCAGATCAGGTCTTCCATGGTCAAGGGACTTTGCCACAAGTCATCCACTGTCCAGGAGTACAAGAAAATGATTAGACAGTGAGCAGTCTCTTGTCCTCCTTGCCTCTCTCCAGGACTGTGGGATACAGTCAGCCTCTTGGTGAGATACAGCTAGTCCTCAGTGCTAATTGGAGTAACTAGCTCCCCTCTAGGATTTTCTGCTTAGGTGGCAGAAAGCACACAGCGGGAACCTGCTGAAGTGTGAGGAGAATGAGTCCAGCCTCCAGCACATGTCAGTCAGACAGAGTTGTGGGGAACAGGGCTGGCAGGGACTTTGAGGGTCAACTCATCATTCCTGTCCCGAGGAGGACCCACTGAGATCCCCTTCAATTCTCCTTTCTTTAGGCTAAAAAAAAAATCCAGAGGAACATAATCCTCCCTTCTGGGTTTCGAGAGTCTATTACAAAAGACAACATGGCTGTAATAGCCTTGTTCGGGGAATTGCCATGCAACAGTGGAGTGATCAGCTGAAAGGCTGGGTCCCAGCTGCCCACTGTCATGCCCTACACATTCCCCAAGTTAGCCAACTCTGGCAATTTTTTGGTGGGTCAGGTGAGGAGCTGCTGCCAAGGCTACAGTTTTACCTTCCTGGATTGGCTGCGCTGTCTGGCTTTTGTGCATCAGAAAGCGGTTGAAGATAGCGCCGTCGCTAGTCCCAGAACGACTCCTCCTGTCTGCTCTCACTGCCTCCACAATGGACTGGACCTGAATACGCAGCCTGGGAGACTTCTCCTGGCAACGAGACCAAAACAAAAACCTCAGCAGACAACACACGCTGTAACCCCTGCACCCATGAGCTGCACAGTCTTTTCCAGACTGTAATTCTGGCCTGGAAGCACCTATCTTCCCTTGCAGGAAGAAATTATTTCCCTGATGTGCACGTGAACCAGGATCACTGTGTAGAGTTGATGTGCTGCTAGATAGAGGGTGTCTTTGTCCCACTGTCAGATCATGTTTCAGGCTACATGTCTTC
Source organism: Phaethon lepturus (assembly GCF_000687285.1). NCBI lineage: Eukaryota > Metazoa > Chordata > Aves > Phaethontiformes > Phaethontidae > Phaethon > Phaethon lepturus. The sequence continues at coordinate 11,380 of NW_010512973.1, forward strand.
CTTCCCTAGACATGGGACAGGTCCCTACGGGAAAAGGAAGCTACTTACCCTGTAAGGACTGAATCCTTCCCGCTTGGCCCGCAGGTAGTTGGAGAGGTTTCCATACTTGCAGAACTCAACAATAACCATGAGTGGACCTGGTGAGAAGATACCAAAGGTCAGGGGAAGAGGTAAGGGCTTGGGATGGTCAGAATTTGTCCCTGACTCATGTTATGTGCAGCCCTGCTGAGCTGTGGCACCTGCGCTAAGTGCACACAGACACACTGGTAACATCCCCACATGTCCCTGCGGTCACAGATGTGGCCAGCAGAAAGGACACAAGGGGACAAGCACTGATCTCTGGGAGCAGGCACAGCCTGTTGCCCTGGGATATTTACCATTGGGTTTGGTACAGGCACCCAGCAAATTCACCACGTTGAGGTGATTCCCGATGTGAATGAGGATCTTCAGCTCTGACATCAGTGCCTTGTGCTCGCTTGCGGTGGCTCCCTCTGGAAACACACAAACCATGTCATGATGCCTCCTCACAGCTTTTCACTACCCCTCACCACCCTTCTCTTAGTAGAGTGTTAACGTGAGTCTCGCTGAGGAGGCTGACACCCCAAAGCCTTGGTATATTTTGTTTTTGCCTGTTTCCATAGGAAACATCAGAGCCTTCTCTGGAGATCCCAGGATCTCTGCTGTAATATATAGGGTGCTCGCTGCAGGTGCAGGGATCCAGAGCAAAGGACAACACAGCCTGTGCCCCACAGATTTTTCTTTGTGGTAGTTGTGCAGCGAAAAAGATCACCTGAGGCTTACATACAGATGCACATTTTTGAATCTCTGCCCTTTCAGCCTCCAAACAGAGATAACAAGCCATAAAAAAACCTGAAGGAAAATTAGAAACAAAAGGCATCTGAGTCTTTTGATCATGACTGAAGACAGGAGCTGTCTCAGCTCAAATCCAGAATATCTTTTTATGATTCCTCTCCAATAACAAACACAGTGTTGTGCCCCTGCCAACTCTCTGAACTGCATTTTCTCTCTGAGTGCCTAATTCGCACCAACTCTTGATCCTCTGTTTTACACTCAGGGTTTGTTCTCTGGTTTTGTGTGCCTTTTTCGTACTCCTCTGCTCCCCATATGCATTTTGCCTTACTTGGGAGTTTGTAAAGTCTGAGAGACACAAGCATCCTCTTGAAATGCAGCTGATGGGCCAGGTGAGAGCCATGCCTCAAAGGACTGTAAAGCAACCTTGCATGGCCAGGCCTCCCTCTGCAATTGCTGTGAAGATCATCTGTACGCTTGCAATGGTAAGTGCTGCTGAGATGAGCCATGACTCAGTTTCCACATACAGGACACTGCTGGCCAGAAACTGCCTCAGTATTTTGTTGGGTGCCAAATTACAGAATAATGTTCTGGATGCCTGTTTGAAAGCGTGGCTATAGAAACTTAAAATCTCACTTTGGATTGACCAGGCTTTGGATGCAAAGCCATTTAGCCCTCAGAGCTGGGTAAGAGCTAGAACCTGCTTCCTTACCCAGCTCTGAACCTGGCCCATAAACATGAAATACAGGCACATTTGGAAGAAGGGAATTGGAAGCAACACTTCCTTTAGTGACCTGACAAAGAGGGGCTCTGGATTCCTGTTCATCCTTTGAGACAGATTTAATTCTTTGCCTTTGCAGACAGCTAAATTTCCTTGAAAGCCGAGTTCCCCAAGTTCCTGCTCTCTGCTCTGCCACTTGCTTCCCAGTGCAACTGAATGGGGCTAAAGTATCTATAAGGCCAAGAGGATCAACTGTGTTGAGGCTAAGAAGCCATAAATTAAAAGGCTGGCTCCAGCTCCTCTCCCCTAGTTCAGGGCTGGCTCAAGCAGAAGCATCCAGGAGTGCTTGTGGGAGATAAAACATTTTCCAGGACCTTAACAAATGCTTTATGCAAAAGACAGGTATTTACAGGGTGGACATTCCCTGGCAGGTGCCTCATTCTTTGCTGTCCACACAGACTGCATATTCTGCTTTGCTGTCCACATACCTTTCAGCATTTTGACTGCTACTGTCTCACAGCTGTTACTTTTATTGATCCCAAATGCTGATGCTTCCACCACCTTCCCAAAGGCACCGTGACCCAGGACTTTACCTATGGGCAAGGAGAGAGGCAGTGTGAAGGAAGGCAGGTGCGGCACAGGCAGAATGGAATGAAAAAACAAAAACCCAACAGGAAACAATGGGAAGAAGAAAGAAAAAACATCATAAAGGAAAAGGAAGGAATGGAACGTGTGCCCTTCCCAGGTGGCTGCTTGCTCTGTCAGTGAGAATAAGAGAAAGGATGATGGGAGGAACTGAGACAGAGCTGGCATGGACAAAGCAGAGGAAGGAAATGGCCCTGCAGAAGTGAGGGGCTGTTTGTTGCCCTCAAGCAGAGCATGTGGGAGAGGTAAACGTGACACCTTGCAGCAGAGCAGCCAGGGCTAATGTCACTGCTCTGTGCGTCAAAGGTAGTCTGCAGCCCTTTTAACCTTCCCAGACAGAAGGAAGAGACTGCAGGTGGCTGTCTTGGCATGAAGACGATAATGGATGCAGCCCTGGTCCTGAACTTGGGGTACTTGCTGTGGACTGGGCTGTTCTGTCCAGATTGCCACCTGGAGAATATGGGAATGTATTTTAAAGCATGCTCAGAGGTCTTCTGGTCTCAGTGATGCCTGTGTGGGTACACTGGGAGAGTCTGGGCTTACAGTTGTCCATAGACAGACCCAAAGAGATTTCCCAGGCACAGCTGGACTTTAGGGACAGTCTGGGGAAGAAGATGGAAAGCCTGAGGCAGAGAGAAGGCATTAAATACACAAAGGTGTGTAAGAAACCTGGAGGATGAGTTTGAAGGGCTGGCAGGAAGCCCTTGCTACAGCCTGCAGTGGCAGGGAGGGGGTCTGGCTCACCTAGGCGCAGGCGGTCTCGTGGGAACTCCCACTTGCTGGAGTCGTAGGGCAGGTACTCGCACTGCTCCTCCAAGGGCACCTCGCCAGGGTCCATGATGATGGAGAGGTAGCCCGTCTTGATGTCTGCGTGGGCAGGCTGCAGGAATCAGCCAAAACAAAGGGTGAGGAGATGCCCTCCCTGCACTGAGTGCTGACTCCCAGTGGGGATTTGGTTCCTTTGCCTGCCTTGACCTGCTTCCCCCTGGCAAAGGCCATTCCCTGTCACCTCCTTTACCACAGCCCTTATGCACCCCATCCTTGGCAGTGAGAGTACTTGAAGCAACACTTAATGGCCTCCTTTTAGCAGATGCTGTCATAGAGCCCCACATCACAGCAATGGTGTTGCCCCACACCCCACTAAGCCACCTCCCCTGCCCTGGGACAGAGAGAGTCACGTACCCTTTTGATGTTACAGAAGATGAGGATAAGGAGAATCCAGAAGAAAACAGCGATAACCCCAGTCCCAATCAGAATGACAATCTCCACATTGGTCCTGTCATCAGAGCCTGTGGGACAGGAGGGAAATCATAGCTTCAGAGATTCCCATTCCGTGCCCCAGGCACAGCTGTCCCTTGTGGCCTGCTTCAGGATGAGGGGAGACTGGGGAGGTGTGTTTGCCTGAGCTAAACATGCTCTGGGCTACAGATCCTCCTGTGAGAGCACCATGCCACCAGCAAGGCCTAGGGACTTTCACTGCCTCCTGCTGCCTGGTGTCACACGGAAGGGGCATGGGACCTTGGCCACACTCCTACTCCCCCCCTTCATCCCCAGGGGTGTCATGGCTGCTCGTACCTTCCACAGAGACACTGGCCGAGGAGTTCACACAGCCCTTAGCGTTGCAGACGCTGCACAGGTAGAGCCCAGCATCCTCTTCCCTCACCCTCTGAATGCTCAGCCTCTGGTTGAAGTCTGCCAGGTCGATCCCTGTAAGGCACAGACAGTTCCGGTGGTTACTCACAGGGAGGGGGGATTATATCCTGGACTCATTCAGGCTGAAAATAAGGCTCCTGTTTTTTGGCTGGTTCATTTTAGATGGCAGAATGAAATTGCACCAGCTGGTAGAGGCTGTCTTCTGTGGCCTGATGGCCCCAGAAATACACTGGAGGGGCCTTCCCCAGGCAGCGTCTGGAGGGGGAGAAAGCCCTGCAGACAACACTGGATGGGGATGGTGCCCAGGCAGTCCAGCTGGTGCATCAAGCTCTGCTTCAGCTCTAGGACGTGTTCCTTTCCCTCTGCAATGTGCCTGGATCCTTCCCATGTTCCTTCCATGAGATCTGGGTTGGTCACTGTCTGAGCAGAGATGCCAGGCACTGCGCTGGGATTAAGAAGATGAATGATTTATCTCTCTCTCTCTGCTCTCCAGCTGAATGTGCACATGCACAGACAGTGCTGAGCCAGGCCCCAGGGCACAGACTTGGCTGGTGAGACAGCATCAAACTGGGATAGAACATGATTAAAATCAGAGTTCAGGCAATTCAGAGAACGGGCACCTTTGCCTGGGCACAGCAAGTCCCAGAACCTAGCAGTGTTCAGCGCTCCAGCCACTGGACATGATGTCCTCCCTTTCATTCACTCCCAGCCCACTGTACCTGACACTTCTTCCACCAGTTTCTCGTCTTTGTACCAGCTGATTTCAGGAACATGGTTGCCGTCCACCTTACAGCGCATCTCTATGGAGTCGCTGACGTTCACCCAAATGTCTGTCAGGTTCTGCTTGAGGCGGGGGATCTCCAAGGCTGGAGGAGCAGCACAAAGAGGAGGAAGGGAAAACGAGAAACTGATTGATCAAAAGAATATCTGTGTTCCTGGGGGACTTTGGGTCTCTGATCCCTGCTGAAGGGTGTCTTGAGAACCCAGGTGCCCTGTCTTTGCCACCTTGAGTTTAGCTTGCTTGCATGGCTTCCCCTGGGGATGGACTGGGAAGCTGATGGCAGCAAGAGCACCAGCTCTCCTCCGTCACTCCCGCCTGCCCTGTGGACCCTCACCCTGCACAGAGATGTATTTCTTGTGGCAGTGCTTTTCCCGGGTCTTCCGGTTCTGCACCTCACAGACATAGTCTCCCTCCTCGCCCAGGGAGATGTTGGGGATGGTGAGAAGCAAGGTCGCATCGTTGGAGTCGGGCTGGAAGCGCAGCTCCCCCTGCATCTTGGTGGCATAGTGGTGGACATTCTTGCAGTCCAGCACGAGGGGGTTGCCCTCCTCATCATGGAGCTTGGAGAGGTTCAGCCGATACCACTGCAGGTTCTCATAGGTGTAGTTGTCTGCATTGCAGCTCAGCTGTAGGTCCTGCCCCTCTATGGGCTCTTCTGAGGGCTGGGACTCAATCTCGAACCCATCTGGAATGGCTTTCAGGAAGGAAATGAACACGTGAATGAGGTTTCATGGCTGAGCTGCCAGACAAAATGAAATTGTCTCCTTGGGTTCAGCTCTCGGAGACCACCCTGTCCTCAGCCAGGGTAAAGGAAACCAGTCTAGAGCAGAACTGTGATATGCAAACTGCTAGCAACCAACAGCTTAAGCCCAGCGAGCGCTAAGGGATATGCTGAAGTCCCAGGGTCAGATTAAGATGGGGTCACAATTGAAACAAGTCCGGAAGGTCTGAATTAGGCTGTTACTGCTCTCAGCTCAACTGCAGCCTTCTGCATTGCACATGTGCCTGCTTTTACACGTGCAGGCAGTTACACAGCCAGGCTGGACAGCTGTACACGCAGAGCATTACTGGAGCACTGACTGAAAATATTCATCTGTCTCCACAAAAGCCGGTGGCTCTGACAGCACAGCTACGACCTATGAGGGCCGTGAGCCCAGGCTTCTAGGGTCTGTCCAGAAAGGCATGAAGATAAGCCTCTGCTGTGCCCACACCGGGCTCCCTCCTGTCCCCAGCAGATAGCGACATACCCCTGCCAGCACGGGCTACCGCTGGCAGGAAGCTTATGCCGCCTCGATGGGCCACTGCTGGGTTCTGAGCTCCCTCCCAGCACCAAAATCCCATGGGAACCCTGCCGAGGGGCTCGGGCCAGCAGGACCCCGCCTCGGAGCGGGTCGGGCAGTGCCACTAGAGGATGCTCTCGGACCAGGCACATCCCCAGCCCAGGACCTGCCAGGGCTGCTCCAGGATTATCCCCAGGTCTGCCTGCCACACTCTGCCTGCGCTATCAGCTGCCAGGGCTCCAGGCTTTTGCCACTCAGCAGAGCTCCGGGGTAGCCCTGCTTTCCTGCTGGCTGCCCGGTCACTGTTTAAGGTGCTAACGGTGAGCCACAGGGCCTCACTCACAGTCTAGGGACCTGCAGGTCTAGGGACCTGCCTACTTCAAGCAGAGGGCTCGGCTGGTGCAGGTGGAGGGTATGTCTGCAGTACTCACTGGTCACGTAGAAGTAGATCAGCCGCTCGTCTCGACCCACTTTATTAGAAGCAATACACTTGTACATGACTGAGACATTGGCCTCCTGGATGGCCAGTTTGCTGACTGTCTGATGGGGAAAAAGAGCATAAGAAGGAGTGAGGAAGAGCAAGAGGGAAGAGAAGTAGGATCGGTGGTGCTCTCTGGCAGACGGCAAAGCACACAGCAAGCCTGGCCCCAGGTGGCAGCTGTACCTAGGAAAGGGTTATGCAAAAATAGCCCCTTATTCAATAGCCCTTTGTGCATTTCAAGCCACATCTGCTGGCTCTAGCAACAGCAACATGGTTTCATTCCTGATCTCTGCTCCTTTTCACAGAGCCCAGCGAGCATAGATGCCTCTCCATGGGAGCATGCTAAGCCTCTCGGGTCACCATGAGGACAGGCCTGTACCCAGCAAGGAGGACATGAACACCATGCAGGCTGAGGGGATGGCTAAGCTCCTGCCAGGCTCTATAACAGTGGGGAGAAAGGAAAGGGACACCAAGGCTTTGCTTCCCTGAGCCCTCTGCAGTTAAGTGACTACTTAGTGTCCCACAGAGTTCAGTGGAGTTTACAGGCACTTACAGACCTGCAAGCACTCCTTTTATCCATAAGGGGAAATCAAACCTGTGAAAGCATCCCAGCTCTCACCACTTTAGGAACAGCTGTCATCTTCTCCCTTTAACTTCCAAGTGTACATAGACATGGTCCTAAAAGCTTCCTCTTCCCCGCTTCCAGCAAGACGTGACTAAGATTGGGCAAACAGCCAGGCTGCCGTCCTGGGAGCACAGACGCAGGAGATACTGCCTCCAAATAAGCCAGGAAAGGCAGCTGGGGAGTAAGGCTGCTCTCTTCCCTGCACATGTGTGAGCTGCCAAATGTGTTACAAGCACTCCCCTTAGAGGAGACCTGCAGTTTGAAGCACAGTTTCCTCCTCCCTCCCAGTTTAAACGACGAGCAAAAATCCCTCTAATGAGAATGTTTAAAATGCAAAAAAATTGTGTTCCTCCAGGGGAACTACTTTGCCTTTACTGTTCATCCCATAGACTTTGGGAAGCATTTCCATTCTAAGTGGCAATGTATTAGCTTGTGTTAATTGTCGTTCATTCAGTGCATATTCAATACAGCTGAAGTGACCCTATTGCTGGCACTTTTGTATGCTGCCTTTCCTGTTTCTTGGGGATTTTCCTTCTAGTCTCCACTGTTACATTTGAGTTGGGGTTTCTGGATTTGACATCATCCTGCTGTCTGCTGTGCATGGCTGTGCACTGCACACCCTGTGGCTCATTCTGGCCTTTCCAGACAGAATAAAAAACAGAGGAGGATGGTAAGAGAAGACAGGCAGTAAGGAGGAGGAGAGGGAGAGAAAGCAGATTTGAGGACATAGTATCCCACCACAAGTGGAAGAGCTCCCTTCTCCCAGAGCCCTTGCATGTCCCAGGGCTGCACAACCTAAGTTGGACATCCAGGATAGTTACAACCAAACAGACAGAATGAGAAGGACACAGCTGAGAAATAGGAGGAAGAGAAGAGGGACAAGGAATGAGGAAAAAAGGGAAAGATCAAAAGGGACCAAGACAAGAGTCACATCTGGAGGGGGACACAAGGGCTTCTCACCCAGGAGCTCTCACCACCCCGGCTCGCCTCCCCAGGGGACACCAACCCCAGCCCCTCCCTTCAGCTGCTCTGGGAGGAGCTGCATCTGCCCCTGCCACCCTTTTGGCAGAGTGATGAACTCCCAGCCAGGCCAGGGGACGGGAAGTGCCTTTGGAGGTGTGTAGGAAAACAGGAAGTGACTTTCGGAAATGGGGGCCCATTTGTTTGTTCTGCATCCCTCTGCAAGCGGCTGGTGCCCGACACCAGCGGGGACAGGAACCCCGTCATGGCACAGACCTGACACTCACAGCTACCAGAGAGACAGAAAGAAACAGGCAGCAAGCAGCGTCTGGCTGTTTGCAGGTCACATGCTGCAATGAGGGAGAAATGTTCCTTCCAGAGAGGAAACGCTGTGATGGAGAAGTGGGCTCTGTGGGGCACACGTGCTCTCACTCACAAACCTGCAGCGGATGGATGCCAACATCTCCATGCCACCCTCGCCCCACTGGGACGGGGACAGCTGGATGAAATGCCCCACCACACACATGCACGTTCCCGAGGCCAGAGATTTCCTGGTCAGTCTGTGACTCCTGCTCTCCCTTCCCAGCTGCCCTGACTGCTCTGAGGGGTTTGGCTCTCCCAAAACAGCTCAAGCA
>NW_010512973.1:19995-40540 GCF_000687285.1 Phaethon lepturus
GAATGCTCAGAAATGGCCACGGGAGCCTGCACCGCACATGTCCCCCATGCCCTCCTTAGCTGGGTGCCCTGTGTTCAACAGCAATCGGTGTAAACCCTCCTGCACAGTCAGCCCCAGTGGGAGCCTCTCTGGATGTAGGGTAATTTCTCAAAGATGACAGCTCCCCCTCGCTCTGGGGCTGCCTGGTACTGCAGAGACCCAGAGCTGGGAACAGCGGTTGATGGTTTACTTTAGAAGCAGAGGTGTGAAGCCCTCCCCAAATCTGTCTCTGCCAGGCTCATTTCCAGGCCACTTTTGCTGTCTGATCACAAAGGACCCCTCCAAGGGTACCTGTCTCCAGCTCCCTGCTCCGGGACAGTCTTGGGGCTACAGCCTCACCTTGTTTCGCCCCTCCATGGACTCCACCCAGGTGTCAATGCTCTCAATGGGGTTCACCGCATCCTGCTGCGACACATCTTTCCAGTCCCTGCACTCGGGCATCCGGTCCCGCTGATGGCGCCTTGTTGCCCGGTGCCTGCTATTGCTAGTCCAACAGCCGGGGAGGAGCAGGAGAAAGAGGAGAGAGATGGAAAGAAGGTCAGCTGGGAAAAATGCAGCTAAAATAGCTTTGTGTCTGAGAATTAATGCCCCTGTCCTCTAAAGCTGCAAAATTCCCTGGGTCTTTTGGTTACACAGTTCTAATGTGCTTTTTAAGGGTGCTCCACAATCACTAGTGAGGCAAACATCTATAGATGTGAAAATTGAGGCAGGGAACAGATACTGGTGTCCCAGGCAGTGTCTTCACCCCCAGACTTGTGGTTTCATCTTTCCCTGCTAAGGGTGGGGAAAGGGAGGGGCAAGACCTGTTCACGTGTGCCTGGGGCAGTTCTTGATGCCACTTGGCTCAGCAGCAAGGCCTTAAACCCCTGTTGGGACTGCGAGTCAGAGATGACACAGACTGGCTGGGTGCTGGCCTGGGGAGCAGATGGTGCAGCACCCAAGGGTGCTCCTGCTGCCCTGACTCCACAGATACCAGGAGGAAAACATCCCAAGTAGAGATGCTGCTGGTGTCTCACAGGGGCATGGTGCTACCTCTTAGGGCTGAGACAGACAAGCGGAGAGAAGTACCCAAATCTGTCAGGGATGCTGCAGCCTGCAGGGTGCTTCTGAAATGCAGGACTGCCCAAAATCCAGGGTGGGAGGTGTGTAGGGAGAAGGCTTACGGTGACTGGGAAGCAGAGGGCAGCTGAGTGCCCAAGAGCAGTGGCAAGGGTGCATGCTGGCAGTGCAGGGCAGAGCGCTTGGTGGGGCGAGCACACCAGCGAGCTGTGTAAAAAACAGGAAGCTAGAAAGAAACCTCCTGCATCCTCTGGAGCTATGCTAGGCAGAAATACGGTGGCCTTGGGAGACAGTGCTCATAATTCATGGCCCCCTCTGCTTCCTGACAGGGCCACAGTGCACTCGCATGCGATGGAGAGCTCTCTGGTGTTCCTGGCTCGGCAACAGCCTGCACAGGGCTGCAGGACCTGGCTTCCTCCAGGCATCCCAAATGTCCTCTGCCCTGACTGCTCTGGCTACAACTCCTCAGCATCCCTTTTCCTTCTTCCTGTGAGGCTGCCACTAAAAAATGCCACTGCAGCCTTGCCTGGTGCTGCCCCAGCTTCCCAGGGCACAGGCAGTGGGCATGCACCCTTCCTGCTTACCTGTTGGTGCTGCCTGCGCAAACACCCTCCTGGTAAACCACCCTGGCAACTGGCAGAGATCTGGTGCTTCCCCCGGATTCAGCAACTCTTCCCCACATGCAGCAGCTCTGCTCCCTTGCCTGTGAGCACTTTTCCTTCTATCATTAACTAGCAGAAGATGATGGACCAAAAACACCAACAGGGTCCTGAGGGTAGGAACAGGGTGAGCCCCAGCTGCTGTCTCAGGGTCTCACCAAGGGGCTGTGACAATTTCTTCTGCAATCTGCCTCAGTTTCCCCATTAGCACAATGGTCAGCAGTTTTATTGTGGTGCTGTGAGGTGTGGCTGGGTCATGGACATTCCCTGCCAGGCTGGGCAAAACTCCCACATGGAGCACAAGTGTCTCCAGCAAGCTCCACTCTGCCTCCTGACAGGGTGAGTGGATGTACTCCAAGCTATCAGTCAGTGCTGTCATCCTCCTGCTATGTTGCGGCTGGGACAGCAAAAGCAAGGTGAGGTCTGGGATACAGCCACAGTCACAAGGAGCCCACAATGCCATGCTGGTGGCCTGGTAAGACACGGGTGAAAGAAGAAATGGGACTTACAGGCTGCGTCGGGAGAACATCCGACAGGGCATCCACGGCCTCCACTGCCACTGGATCACCTCTGGTGCCGGGATGCCATAGACTGTGCAGGTGAGGGCCTGGGGGCTCCTCCGGGAGTAGATGCTCGGAGAAGAGGCTTCCTTCTCATGGATGCGTGGAGGAACTGCAAGGATCAGAGTGACATTGTGAGCGGCCACAGGCTCAGCTGCTGCATCCCCAGGCCAGGCACAGCCCTCCCCAGGCCCGTCTGCAGAGAGCCTGGGCACTAAAGCACTATGGTTCTCAGGCCTGCAAGGCAGAGCACGTTATACTTAAGGCAGATTCAGCCGATGTCATTTCTCCTTCCTCTGCAGAGTGTGACTGTGTGGATGCTACAGGGCTCAAAGCCCTGTCTGGCAGCCCCCAGCACAGGGCTACAGAGCCTGCTGGAGACAAATCTTCAAGCAGCAGTGCCCTTCCAGCAGTTTTTGTGCTGGCATCTGGTTCCTGCACAACAGGGACCAGTTTCTGCCAGGGGAAAACTCCCTAAGAGCTTCCCACCCAGAGGAACTGCTCCAGCTCCAGGCTTCATGTGTGTTGCAGCTGCCCTGCCCTCAAGTCCGCATCAGTCAGGGTCACCCTCAGCAGCATCTCCAACTGCAGCTGGGAAATGGCCCCTAAGCAAGGAGGTACCCTGCCCAGAGTGATGGAGCCAGGAACAAAACCATGCTGTATTGCCCAGGCCGCAAGGAACCAGCCTCACTCTAACCAGAGCTTCCCTCAGCAATGGGGGAGAAGGAGATGATGTAGGTACCAACTGCTTTAGGACAGCAATGGGGACTCAGTCTTGGAGCAGCGCAAATGCTGGGGCCATGGGCTCAGCGCTTGGCCCCCAGCCCCAGCCCTGACCCCCTCCCTTACCATTGACAATTAACTGGAGGTTGATGCGCTTCTCCAGCCCTGCCAGCCTGTTCCGCAGAACCAGTGTGTATGTCCCTGCGTGCTGCTCCGACACATCCTTGATCTGCATTGAAGATTGAGATTGCTTGGGAATTAGCTTCCCATCCTTGTACCTGTGGGGAGGCAGAGAGAAAATGCAGCCATGGGGAGGAAGTGTCCCACTGGCAGCTGGGCAGGCGTTTGCTGGTCCCTGCTAGAGCGCAGTCAGGGCACCCCTTGCTAGCATTGGGGATGTCTCTGGAGAGACCCCTGAGCTTTCCCTGGACCTAAGTTACTGGTCTGCGCATTGTCTCGTATGGATGTGTATGGGGTCAGGGATGTTGTAGTTCTGCCCTGAGCAGTGTGCAGGTGCAAAGCTCTCAGCTCCCAGCCAGCTCTGGTGAAGTGCAGCACGATGCAATGCACAACTTGGCGTCTTACTCCTCTGGGCAGCTGTGATCTCCGCTGCCGGGGATGAGAGAGGTAGCTCCTATGGGAGCTCCACTTGGCCCCTCCAGACAGCACAGAGCTGTCAAGCCAGGCCAGGACCTTTGCTGCTTCTCCCCCAGACCTCAACTCCTCCCATCCCAAGCTGGGATGGGAGGGCTTTCAGCTGGTGGGAGAAATGACCCCCACGGGTGGAAATAAATGACATTTGGGACAGTCTTGGCCACAGAGGGACCTAGAAAGGAGGTGAGGCTAGGCTTCCCTACTTGGCAGAGGGAAGAAGGAGAGGAGAAGGTGGCTCAGGCTAAGAAAGGTGCGTTACCACTGGAAGTCTGGTGGTGGGTAAGCCACGACTTTCACTGGCAGCTTCACGGCTTCATCTCCTGCGGTGGCTTCTATCACTGGGCCCTTCCTCCACTCCACGTTGATGAAGGGCTTTTCTGCAAGGAAAAAGGTGAGCATGGAGGAGAGGAGAGCACAAAGGGACAGGCTGTCACCAAACTCTGCTGCTCTCCACAGGGCCCAACAGCAAAGACCAAGGACAGGTGGAGTGTTGTGGCAGTGCAGTTGAAAATGATTACTCCTCTGCAACAACGAAATCAAAATAACCAAAATCCACTATTGTCTTGTCTTCCCATACAACCCCCAACCCCTCTTCTACACCGCTGTTCCCAGCAGGGTCCCCCTCCCTGGTGCAGAAGGGAGTGGGTGCCAGGCAGGGCCAGGCAGGCCAGCACAGCGCTGCGACTGGCAGCTGAAGAGCTGCCTCTGCCTCGCTGTTGGGAGTCGTCGGGGCTGCAGGGAGGCTATGCTGCCCTGTGACTTTCTGCTGCCAGGGCACAGCTGCCCAGTGCCAATGGTGCCTTGTGCACCCGCAGCTGGGTGCCTCCCAGACCATTCATGCCACAGCAGCACTGCATCTGCAGCAGGACTATGAGACCTGTGTCCTGCCCTCCCCTGGGCATTTGGGCCGATTTGGTGTATGCATCTCTCTCTATTGTTATCTTGGCATCTTGCTGAGTGTGATCATGCTCCCAGCATGGTGCTGGGGCACAGAACGGCTGAGGGACTGGAGGAAGGCTGGGTTTCATTGAAGCACTGTGGGATGGAGGTGCAGGAACCCCTCGACTAAGCTTTGCAACACACGTTTCCTAAGCAGTCTGGGGATTGCTTGGCTGTGGCTGTGGCCCTGCAAGGGAGCAGAAGGTGCTATACCGTGCACAATGACGTCAATGCTCTCCTCCAGCATCTGGGCGCCGTTGGTGGCGGTGCACGTGTACTTGCCCAGGTCCTGCTGGCTGACGTTGTGGAGGGTCAGGATACTGGAGAGCTCTGTGTGCGTCTGCAGGGACCGGCGCTCAGGCTCCATCACTGCTCGCTGTGTCTGTGTGAGAAGACAGAGAGAAGGGGATGAAAGACATCAACGGGATGGGGCTGTGCAGTTGGGCTCCTCATGTCTGCGCTTCTGGCTTCCCAGTGCCCACTCTCCAGACAGGCGTCTCCATCAACTGCTGTCCTTAGGGATAAAAAAAGGCAATGAGGCCTGCGTGACTGACCACCTGAGGCTGGCATGAGAGTTTAGCACATGTTTTGCTCTGATCTGCAGCCCAGTAACCAGGCTAGGAGCCTTATAGGTATGTGAGCAGAGTGATGCCCTCAGGGGTTTCCCCTATCTCACTGATGACAAGAGGCATCTATCACAGAGGGAAAACAGCAGGGAAGGGACCCCTTGCAGGCTCTTGGTAACCAGGGGTGTGTGGCTAGAATAGCTCCTTTTAAGCCAGTGATGTTTGTTCTGGATTTGCACTGGTAGAACTGAAGCCAGCGTTTGCTCAGGAGAACCCCAGAGCAGTAACACCGCTGCAAGGAGGGTGCTTTCTCCCAGGAAAAGAGGTCTGCCTTCTGCTGCAGGAGAGAAAACCAGGAAAGCACTCTGACTGAGTTGTCCAGGGCACAGCATGTGCATGAAGCAGAGCCCTGCCAATGATGTGAAGAGGAACAATGAAGGGGCAGGAGGGGCAACTCAGAGGGAAGTGGCCCAGTGCACAGGGAGCTGCTCTGTTTGCTGGTACCTGTTTGCCAGGGTAAGTCCACTGGAAACGGACACCGGAGTTGAACTCGGCCCACACTGTGCAGTTCAAGACCAGCTTCTCTCCCACTAGCAGCTCCATGGCTTTCTTGGGATACAGCTGGATGTCGTACAGCTCACTCCCTGGTGCAGAAGAGGCAATGAAAAGACATTTCTGATCTATTAACTCTTTTGAGTCAGACTATGCAGTTACAAGAGGCTTGGGTATGACTTTCTGCTGCATGGTGTATCTTTGTCTGGCACACAGCAGAGGAGAGACAAGCACCATGCAGAGTCTATATAGCTAGAGGACCATAACAACCCGATGAGCCACACTGATGGACTTCAAAGTCATCCAAACTGCCCCCCTTCACCTTCCCAAATATTCACCTGCTATGTGGATGATGAAGAAATTAGATTTGAAGACCTTCTTGTCAATGACAGTCTCACACTGGACAAACAAGGAGTCCCTGATCAAGTGTGTAGGTACCTGCACCCCTTTCTTGTTGTCCCAGAAAGTGCTTTTTCCGTCGGGGTGGATGAGGGAATTTTGCTGGAAAAATCAACATTTTGTCAACTGAAATAAGAGGGTAATAACACTCCCATCACACCCTTTCCAGGTTTTGCGCTGCCTTTTGTGGGAAGGAATGATGCAGCATCATGCTGTGCTGGCCTCTCGCCCTCTCCCCCTGAGGGTTTGTCATCTAGGAATCGCGGCCTCCCCTATACTCGGAGCTGTTGAGCAGCCATATCCTGCACCACAAGCCTCCCCATCTACAGAGTGGGCCAGAGACTTCCAGGAATGGAAACTTAAAGTGATAGCTAAGGAAGCTGATGCTGATGTCCCAAACATCAGCCCTAGCGGGATGAGTGCCGACCCTGGGTAGTGTTCTGCCTGGGCAAGGGAAAGGCCCCTGGCCCCAGGATTGTCCCTGGAGGCCTTTGTACAATAGTAACACTCATCCTGGAAGGATGTATTTGCATTGTAAAAAAAAAAAAAAAAAAAAAAAAGAGAGAAAAAAAGGCACAAGCAAACTGATAACAGAGTTGTTTTTAGTCATCAGGCCCAGGGTTGCAGCCTCCTCCCTTGTGGGGATGCTGACCACCTAGAGGGTTTGTAGCTCACAGAGACCATAGCAAAGAGGGGATGCTGTGGGGAAATGGGATTGAAACAAAGTCTTGTTTTGTTTTTTCATAGAGCTCCAGGGAAGAGAAGCAAGGTTGGCAGGAAACGCATGGGGTCTGCCCAAGGGAACTGGACAGCACAGCTTCAACCAGCTAATAAAATGAGGAAGCCAGTGGCTTGTTCTTTCCACGGAAAATATATCCCATGCATTTTCCATTCCTGGCAGTACCTGTCGTGCTTCCACTCAGGCAATTACAAATGCACAACAAATGCAATACTGGATGAGCTCTCACCGAGATTAGCGTGACGTTAAGATCTGGGATGGACACAAGGCATGGTACCCAAGTGTTCTCCTTCTTGCTGATGAGGAGGGTCTCTGGCTTGTTGATAAACGGCTGTTCAAAATCTGAAGAAGAGATACAAGAAGAACAACAACTAAACAGAGGCAAGAAAAGACCTGGGAAGAGGGACCAACCAGAAGAATAGGCAGCTTTTTGGCTTTCTTTAACACAGCACGAGCTTGCCCAAGGGAGTGGCGCTGAGCTGGACAGCCCTATCTGCAACAGTCAGAGGAGACACCTGGAGCTTGGCAATGCAAAGGGAGCGGCTGAGGTGGGCACCTGGGTCACTCGGCTCCTCCGCACCACTGTACTGGTGGAGCGGCACTTGTGTGCAGTGCTGGAAATGACCTCCCCTCTCCTGGCCGCCTCAAGGTCTCTGCCTGGGTTTGACCCTTTGTGAAACCGGTAAGTCTCATCCTGGGCTCAGTGCCTGCCCAGCTGGTGACTGCGCGTGGCCCCACGGCAGGGGCAGTGTGGGGCTCTGTTGCCCTGGTGCAGCAGCAGGCAGCGCGACCTTCCAGGGCGAGGAAGTGATCCGCAGCGGAATGGTATGCAGATGTCATCCTGCAGCCATCCCGGCCGGCAGATAAACAGATGAGCTGAGCTTTCCAGGGCTGCCACCCCACTGCCTCCCAACTGCTGCAAGCACAAATATTGACAGGAAGAGCAAAATCACCCAAAATGAATCAGTGAAAAAACTTAGCAAGGCCAGGGGTATTACGCTACATTTCACGCGGAGCGAGCACCAAGAAGCAGGGTGTCTGCAGAAGGGCCTGCCCCATCCTTCTCAGTGCAGCACCTGTGTCAAATGAGAAAGGCCTACGCAGGGCTCCACGGTGGGAAGAGTTGATGGCAGCATGTAAAGGAGATGTGTCATGTCCCTGACCCATCGTGCCAGGCACCACCCAGACACAGAGTGCAAAGACCAACCTGATTCCAAAGAGACGGCAAGCTAACAGGGCAGCACAGACCCCATTTCTGGTTCTTTCTCAGATACATTGGAAAGACCTAGTGAGACCAAAATGCAAAATGCACTTGTATCCCAAGCCATGGCTGGCCAGAGGAAGGCTGAGGTTTGTCTTGCAGTGCCTCATGCCAGCTGCTGCTGAGGCACCTGCTCACCTGTCTGCTTGGCAGTGCTTTTCTTTAAAATTAATATTTTGGTTTGAGGGTTTTTCTACTCCTTGGAGTCTCCCAAACGGGGCACAGAATCAGTAGCCACCGAGACTGACTAAAGGGGATGAAGACAAAATTGGAAGAGACAACGAATTGCGAGGCTGCTTGGTGTCCTCTGGCAAGGCCTCACTGATGGATAATTTCTTCTGTAGTATCAGCCCCTGCCTGCCCATTTCCACAGGGACACGTGCCTCATGAGATGCTCTGATTAGAGGCTGGTCCCTAGTGTCTCTGATGTCTGGCGTTGCCAAGCGTCTTTCCTCTGTAAGAGTCACGTCTCTGGAAACATCCACCCAGTACGGGGTTGTGTTTCACTTTGTTAATGGAAACAGTCCCCTGGGTGAAGGGGGCTCCGTAAGGAGGTCATGGGTCCCCATCTGGGAGATGTGGGGCTCCCCCAGGGACCTGCTATGGAAGATTTTATGGCTTCTGATATGCTGGAATCAGACCAAATGATCCCAATGGCCTTAAAGGTTACTCTTTATTCACCTGGATTGCAGCTAAATCATTGATTTCAAGGGAGTGTAACATGAGGACGTCGGTTTGTCCAACCTGACTCTTTCGCCCTCTGTTATCCAACCTCAAAAGCTGCCCATCTAAAATGACAAGTCAAAGATGAAATTTGGTAATGATCCCCGTTTGGGGATCCTGCTGTTCAAATCACATTGGGCCCAAACTAATCAAACCCAGTGCTCACACCGTTAAGTGCATAAGGGAATTAATTTAAATTTTGATCTATAAAGCTGTTGCTTCAGTGATAGTCATGCTGCAAAGACCTACTCTGGGTGAAGCGCTTTTTTCTACAGCTTAGAAACAAGTCACGCACAGGAAATATGTTGGTCAGCTCTTATGAAAGTACGGATTGCCCAAAGAATTCTTATCTTATTTCCTGGGGTTTTGAGCTGCCACAGGATTGCTGTCTTCTGAAATCACAGATTTGTTTCCAAGTGTGAACATGTTCCTCATTCCTCTCCTGAGACCTGGGCACGTGAGAGGGAGGAGGCACACAACTGCCAGAGGTAAGAGATGATGAGGTCCCCTCCAAGCTCAGATGGCAGCCAAGAACTAACTGATTTACTGGGCTGGTCCTGCTGCCAATGAGTTTGTGATTCATGCACTAACTCCCCTCTCTGACCACATCACATATTTTCTGTAGGCAGCCTTAATGGGTCGGATGGGAATAATTTAGCATCATTTTCATTAATATATGCTAAGCTTTATGAGATGGGGACTGTACATATCCTATTCCACCCTGCTGAGGCATTCTGTATGTTTACAATGCTATCTATAGCTCTAATAAAATACACACCTAACCAGACACATGGGAAATGAGACATATGTATGGAGAGTTCATTTGAGAACTGAGCTGCAGGTAAAATACAGAAGAACTCATTTTTCCAGCCAAATATTTGCAGATATTTTGTTCCTGGCGATTCCACCAAGCTCTTAACATAAGAAATGAGGTTGATGGATAAATCTGTGGTCTGATCATGCTGTCTCCAAACATCCCCAACACTTACATCAGCCCTTCCAAGCTCTCGAGGGACAGTTTCACATTGCAGCCCAGTTGAGCAGCAACAAGCAGGGCTTTATCTGGATGTTCTGCAATGGCTACAGTTACTGTATGCCTGGGTTTTCCTGACATGTCCCTTCTCCTGCCTGAAAGACTGTCCTGTCTGGAAAGGCAGATTCTGAGGTTTCCTGGATGTTTGATAGCCATAACAGGGTACAGCCTGATTGGAATGAGTATGAACATGTGCTGTGTAGCCATGTGCACAGCAACGCTGCGAGGTGTTGGCTGGATCTGTCGCACACACGCTGTCCACAGGCACTGAGAGTCCCACGGGCCCTGACAGTGTGGGATTTATTGCCCCTAAGCCACACCGCACGTGCACAACTTGCTGCTCTCCGATAAACAGAAGAGCCATTACTGAGCCGCAGATGAGGCCAGAGGTGAGAGAAGGTGGACAAGGGGCCCTAGGAAGTGGCATTTGCTGGATCACACAGAAAGTCAGGCTCTTGCAAATGCATTCCCTGCATGTAAGCCTATTAGGTTGTACTTATTTTCAGCGTGTGTAAGAAGTTCTCTGCCTCCATCCCGATACAACACTCTAGCGTGTCTGAACACCCCTGTCCAACATATCTGGGACCCAGGGAACCTCTCTCCTGTTTTAGGATGGGCAGCAGAGCCCATGAGAAGAGGCAGCAATTACCCAAACAGACCCCAGTTCCTCTCCAGCAGCTGCTCAGCTTTTCTAATTTGCCCCTGCATTTTTCTCTGCATAGTAGCAGAGGCAAATTTGGCTTTGCCCTGGGACTTCTGAAAAATGCATCTTGTATGTCATGACCTGCCTGGCTTGTGACAACTGCACCAACTAATAAATGGGGGCGGAAAGAGAAATAGCTCAGCCAACTGTTTCCAGGGGACAGCACTCATTTATCTTGCTGGAGCGTGCTGCGAGCAGTGGGGGAGACGGCGGAGGAGGAGCCCCTGGGGCATGGAGAAGTTGAGTATTGGCCCCACAGCCACTTGCTGAGCTGAGGTTCCAGCTCCAAACCTGGTGGACAGCCCTCCTCCTCCAAAACACGTCTCATAACCCTGCCTGCGTGGGCATCCCCTGAGCAGTGTGGAGAGGAGCATGTGGGTCTGCCACTGTGGAGTGGCTCCAGGGCCATCAAGCCCGGGGACAGGAGGAGGCGTGTTTGTACCACTCCTCCCCTCCCTCTCTCAGTCTCAGCTTTACGGAACATTATCATCCCTAGCTGCTAGCATTTCAGATTGCCTCAGCTGCCCAGAAGCTAACTCTTGTGCTTTTTTTAGCGGTGGAGCGTCTCTGAGTCCTGGCTCTCACTCCTTAAATTCCTGCATTCCAGCCCGGCTGGAGTGATGCCTCCAGGCTGGGACGTAATTGAATCCCAGGCACTGCCACCATCCCCCAGAAATGGACGGATATTGGTTCCCTCGAGGTGCAGGGAGCCAGCCCTTGGCCTGCAGCAGCCACGCTCTGCCCTGGGAGGCTGGGGGGCATGTTGGGCTTTTTAATCTTTCTGATATTATGCTGGTGCACAGGCTGCCCCTGAGCTCCCCCCGCCTGAAGGTGCACACCGCCGGATGGCTCTTACCTCTCACAAACACGTAGGTGCTGACTGCTGTGGTGCCCTCGATTTTGGCATCAATGTACTTGTAGTAGCAGCGGTAGTAACCCGTGTCGTTTGCTTGGGTCTCCGTGAGCACCAGGACTTTGCAGTATGGCTTCGTGCCAGTCCCCTCGCAGTCGTCTTCTCGGATTGCCCGGCCGGTGCTGGGGGTTGCTGAGGCCACCAACTCGGTCTCCTTCTCCTTCCCAGCAGGGTCGACCTTGCCCCCAGGCCACGACCACTCCAAGGGGTGCTGGCCTCTAGACATGGGCAAGGAGGAGAGTTATATTTGGGCCAAGCAGGGTGAAGGTGGTGGGGATTTAACTGCCCTGCGTGACTCTGTGCACATCTGCACATGGCCCAGCCAGCCGCTGCTCTTGGGCTGCGGCATGGAGGAATGGCCGTCCTCCAAAGAGAAAAACAGGCCCGAGGAAACAGCAAGCAGCTTCACTAATCACTGGGCAAGCAGAGGCTCGTTCCCTTCCCCAGGCCACCTCTCTGGCCACACTAAGCTGTAAGATATCAGTCCGCTCCCAAGCAGGTCTCCCCCTCCCAAGACTTTGTTCTACTGGTATTGATGCCAGGACAGGGAGCCACATAGGGCCCTGAGGGAAAGGCTCCATTGATTCTCCAGTCCCTCTCGTTATTAAAAGGGTCCAGAACTATTAAGAGAACACACGGATGTGATGAGTTCCCTTGGCTCAGTGTAGCTGCTGGCTGGGGCTCGTGATGTGATGAATGGAGTGGGAAGGATAATGAGGGAAGGAGAGCAGACTGGAAAGAAAACGAGAAAGAGAAAAGCAGGAGGGAGTCAGGGATAAAAGACAGCAAGGAGAAAACAAGGGGAGGCTGCCCCTTCGCACCCCTGCAGACACCGGGCTACAGACACCTCTCCGAGAGCACGGCCACAGGCCCTGTTCACCAGCGGCCCAAAGACAAATGGAAAAGTCCAGGAACTGCAGGAAAGCCCCAGACAGAGTGTACACGTGTGTATTTATATATAGCTGAGGATCTTCAGAGCAGGAGGCTTGCATATACACATGTACGCACACACACATGCCACCATAGCTTACTATAACTGCACTTGTTTACTACAAACACAACAAGCTTTTATTCCATGCTGGAAGTTTCCTTCTGTGAAATCAGAGCCCCCTTCAGAGGAAGGCCTAGTCCTCACTTGAAAGTTTGCCAGTGTAGCTGAAAGTCACTTAAGAATGTGCAAAAAAAAGAAATGGGAAAAAAAGAAGACATCGCAAGAGACAGCTGTGGCAGTAAAAATGGCCTTTTGTCAGCACCGTTTGCTCTATTAGGGGAAACTGGGCTCATCTATTATGCAAGTTGGGAGTAGGCGTGTTGGCACATGCAGCTCCTCTGCCAGGGCAGCTCTGCGGGCAGATGCTTTTAAGCGCAGCCAGACTGTGACCGTCACCATTAGCTGGATCCAAACAGCAAGGGACAGCGAGGAGGAAGCGAGATAAGGTGCCATCGGAGGGCACAATGGCTCAGAGGCAATGAGGACAGGATCTCTGTCCAAGCGTGGGGGAAAGACCTGCCCCTTTGTGTTTGTCTTCAGCAGTTGATTTATTTTCCTGCAGACTTTGCTCTCTTCCAGCTCCTGCTGCCCAGCTCACTGTGGATGAGTTAGGAGACAGCGTGCTGCGCTCTCCCCGTGTCACCAGGCACAAGGGCTCTGGAGGCAGTGACGTGCCCTTCGGGACAGCCATGCAGCCCCTCTGACCCAGCTCAAACTTCTGCACTCACTAAAAATGCCATCAGTGCCTGAGGCAGGACTGGAAGTACAGCTCCGGCAACTTGTGTTGAATCATGGGCAGGCTTTTTCAGAGGATCAGTCTCACAAACACGTCAATAAAAATAAGACTCTTGAATTTTGATTTTTTCCCATCCTATGCATGCATAGGGGAAATAATAGTAAATCTGGTCACCAAACCAGTAACACTCAGTGGCCTCTGCCATGCCCATTGCTGCTGCACCCACTGCACCAGGCACAGACCATGGGGCTGTCCCCGCTCTCAACGCAAATCTGAGAGCTTCAGACCCCGACTGCACAAAGGAGCCTCAAAGGCCTTTGCGTTTGCTCAGGCATTTTTGGTGCTCTACGTGGAGCAGGGTAATTGTACAAGTCTCTGGCGTTTCCGCTTTCTGTTTGTTTATCCACTGGGATTTTCACGCATTATCAGATCCACTTGTTTTATTAACCACCAAGGCCAGCAGTAGCTGAGTGACACATATTTATATAAACACGGATGGGCCAGTGCAAACAGACCTGCGGCCCAGCCTGCGGACAGCTCTAAACTAAGGCATTCCTCGCATCACGGGCTGCTTGACTAGATTCAGTGGGGACACAGAAGGTGTAGGCATTAGTGTGAGCCCAAGTTAGTGTCGCTGGTGTGTGAGGAGGACCAGAAAGCGGCAGGGAGGCTCATTTGGGTTTATTTCCAAATCTACTCTCCTCTGCACTTGGGGAAAGGTCCAGGCAGGCCAGGCTCATTTGGGTTTATTTCCAAATCTACTCTCCTCTGCACTTGGGGAAAGGTCCAGGCAGCAGTTTTGCATGGTTCCCTCCCTCCTATCTATCACCTTTGAAGATTTGTTCCCAAGTTGTTTTCTTTCAGCTCTGTGATAATGTGCCTCTGGGCGATGGAGCCTGCTGATGCCAGCTGGAAACAGACGCACTGTAGGCTTCTCCACAGCTGTTTTCCTAAATCTTTTCAGGACAGATGCTCTTCAAGGGAGATGTTGCAATTGGCACCACTTTTCTTCAATCCTCTTTGAAGCTCCCAAGTGTGGTGTGATGGCCAAAGCAGGCTGTGGCTGGGATAAGACAGATCCCTCCTCAGCACCACAGAGGATGTTCACAGCAGTCACACACGTGTAGGAAAGAGCAGCAGGTGTTTTGTGTCCCTGGACGCTGCTCCAGAGCAGCCATGGCAGGGCATTGCCTTGTCCTCAGGCTCCTTCAGCCCTGCCACAGCACTCATTTCCTTCACGGGAGCCAAGAGGGCTCCGGGGTCAAATACTTCCTCTCTGCCAGAGTAGGGTTTGTGCATCCACAAGCATCTGTGAGTCAGCTCTACTAACAAGTCACTGGGCAGCAAAGGACAACTTTGCCCTTTTTCTAAATACCACAGCTGGGTCACAGTGCCTCTCCACCTGAGTGCTCAGCACCTGCAGGATGGGATGGGATAGGATGGCACAAGCGGGACAAAGTTGATCCCTCCAGAGGTTTCTGCTGTTGTGCAGCTGGCTCTTGTGGGCTCTGCTCCAATATTCATGAGCCGGAACAGCATAAGCTCCCTGCTTTCCCCCAGCGCAGGCTGCTGAGGGCATGAATACAGATATTCACAATATTCTTTCCTTCCTTCTCGGGATGGAAGCTAATAAAAGATGCACTGTCCATGTGGGCATCAGCCCCTTTGCCCTGCTCTGCCACATGCTTAGATCAAAACATCACTGGGGCTCTCAGCCAGACCTGGCATGATCTGTATTTCGGGGAATGCTCCTACACTGGTCCCTTGCTCTGTCTGGACCTCTCAAGGGTGCATTGCACTTGGTGATGGGGGGAGGGAACATGCCTCTATGTGACAGCATTTGCAAAAGCAGAGTCCCAGTATCTGGTGGCTCCTTGTGGGTGTGCAGTGTCTTTGGGTCTCTGTTAAGCATGCCCAGCTTCAGAGGCATTGCTTATCCCATGGCCTGGCACGGACTCTGGTCACTGATGAGACTAGGTGGGCTGCGGAGCAGGAGCGGGGCTGCAGAGCTGTGGGTGTGTGAGATCCAGGCTGCTGCAAGGCAGCCTGAGAGTGCAGCCGGCTGAGGGACTCTCACGCTCGGTGGGTGAATCTTGAAAGGTCCCCAGGGATTCTCATGTGGTAGGTTTTGAGCTCAGCTTTCTGCTGCAGCACTGCTTCAAGCAGGCCCATAGGCCTGGCTCCAGGGCAGCTCAAAGAGCAGCCAGAGGACATTGTTCTCAAGGGAAGATGAGGGTCAAACTGAAGCCACCTCCAACATGATGCTCAACAGGGAATCTCTGAATCCCGGATTTGATTTTGTATTTATTTCTGCCCTACCCTGCCCCACCACCCTCTCCTTTGCCTGTTCTCTTGGTGGTCTGCTTGTTTTTCCCTTCAGCTCCCATTAACACAAGCCAGGTCTTCCCAGGGTGGGCCATGGTCCAGAGAAGAGGCTGGAGAAGCAGCTGGGTGTAATTAGAGATCAGGGACCAGGAAAGATTTACTTTTCATTCAAATCAAGTAATAGTGTCCCACAGTCAAAATCCTCTTCTCAAGCCATTAGACAAACACAGGCTTGAGATCTCAGATGAAGAATGGGAACCTCTGAGCCATGCAGGAGATACTGAGACTTGTCTACCTACCGATGGTGTGAAGGACACTGCACAATCCCAGAGGAGCACATCTAGGATAGCAGGACGCAGAGGCAGGGGGGAGTCTTGAAGCATGTGGGCAGAGGATGCACGGGTTTTAGTACTGTTTTCAGATGGTCCTGCTGCTCTTCTGCTGGCCAGTTTGGTCCTGCCCCTGGGGTCCTTATCTCAGCTGTGTCCATGCCAGCATGCTGTATGGATACCGCTTAGTGAGCCTGAAAAATGAGCCTTGGCACTGCAGAAGGAAACAGGGAGCTTGCTGCCACTTGGAGAGACTCTGTAGCTTGTATGATGCTCCCTGCAAGGGCAGGCCACACAGTCTGCACTGGAAATAAGATTTATTTTTTCTTTTTTTCCACTTCATGTAATTTTCCTTCATACTAATCAATATCTAACAAGTGCACAAGGAAAGGGCCGTTTTGTCCTTCCCAGTTCAGAAGGGTTGCCCAAAAAGAAAGGCTTTCCACTTCATGGTGCTAAACAGGTATGTTCATGCTTGACTGCAGAAGACCCTTTCTTTAACCACACCTCTAACTTCAGTATGTCCTTTAGCCTTGGCTCAATCTGCAAGCAGTACAGGGCTGCCTCTGCACGTTCCAATTACCCATCAGTTCCCCGCCTTAAGCTACCGCAAGAGCACAGGTCTGTTCCATCGCGTGTGGCACTCCCAGGTACCCAGCTCCATGGCAATAACCCACAGAAGTAGCAGCATGGGACCAGTCCCACAGCAGCCAGCCCCAGATGCCAGGCTATGGCTGCAGCACTGCCTGATGCGGAGTCCTCGGGATGCCTGCGCAGGGATTGCCGTGGGCACTGGCAGTGAACATCTCTCCCATGCTCTTGAAACCACTTTCTGTGTCCCTCCCTGGGCCACTGCTGAGATTATAAACTCATTTGGAATAATCTCACCAAATCTCTCCTATTCCAAGGTTTTGAGAGAGTGTCAGCTCCTGCGTCCCCCTGCAGAGGGAACTGCCGTGGCAGAGCACTGGTCCCCAGACTCTTTCCTCTTTCTCTGTGCCCCCCACAGCAGCTATACGGCTGACCACAGTCCTCCGACTCATACGTTTCCTACAACACAGCACACACCATGGCTCCTGAGGTCACCATATGATCAAGCCTACAACTGCTTAGCTTCCCAGACTGAGTGAAATCGGTTCAGTATGGCCATCAACAATCTTTCCTCTGTCCCTATCCTCTGGCTATGAACTGATTCACAAAAAGTAAAAGCAATGCCATCTGTTCCAGGAAAAGTTAAATATGTTTGTGACAAGACATGAACACAATACCAGCCAAGTGTTTGCAGTAATTGCTCCATGGTTATATATAACACTGAGAAACACCCATTTGAGGCCCACGCTGAATTTATACCCCCATTGGGCCCTAGTACTCAGATCTCAAGCATGGATCTGCTTTCAGCTGCTGAAGGGAAACTCCAGCTTTGTCAGGAAAATTGACCTTGGTCAATTCTCCCACTTGTGGGTGGTGTTTTTTTTTTTTGTTTTTTTTTTTTTTTCCAAGATAGGGGGTAGTGCTGAGAATATGTACAGCCAAGTGTCTCAGCATGGGATAAATCAGTTCACCTTCTCAGAGCCACAGTCTCCAAAATGACCAGAGGTTCTCCAGCTACTCTCACAGAATTATTAACCTGGCCTGGCTGGGGCTTCTCTTCGCCCTCACATGTACACAGCAGAGCATTAAATCACAGCTTCCTAGAAAAGCTGGAAGCCTCTTACAGCCACCACTAAGTGCAGCCTTGCCTTCTCCCATGGATATTTCCCAACGTCCCCCAAGATGACCTGCCAGATTTAGAAACCAGAACTACAACCCTAGCAGCCCCTGATGAGGTGAGAATAAGCAATGTCGGAGAAAGGCAAGGAGAGTTAGGAAGGCCAGTTTCCCTGAAGAGCTTACAAGGAAGCTATCAGATCATGTAAATGTTTCTCTACTTTCCTTCTGCCTGCAAGACTACAGCAGAGGTTATCACCATCTCCTCTGAGATGTTTTCAGCTTCTCTTTCAATTAATTAATTAGACGAATTCACACTTGGTAAACATGGCAGATTTCTAGCCAGCTATGCTAATTTGCAGTGTACTGCAGCCAAGATCTCACTGGTGGGGTGTCCTCATCTGGTCCTCTAACACTTACCAGATAAGAGCAGTCTAGGCAGAGCCATGCTTACTTGTGCCTTACCTGCAGGTGATGGTCAGCGTATCCTTGGCGTTGATGACGTGTTCCTCCTCGGTGATGCTAAAAGAGGGGGGGGTCATAGAATAGCTGCTCACCAGATCTGTGGAGAGGAAGGAGAGAGGGGGTGATGCAGATATCTGCTAGCCTGGACCCATGGCTACAGGCAGTGGCTAGCTTGGCATCACAAGCCCAGAAAGAGGCAAAGCCTCTTGAAGGAAACATCTTGTAGGAGTCTGCTCCTACAAGATAGTTCAGTGCTGGCTCACCGGGACACAAGCGATTCATTTGCAGCCCTCCTGGCTCTAGTGAGCAGCTCTTCAGCAACTGCTCTAGGGCCTGGGCCAGATAGCCCCTGGGCTCAGACAGATGGACTAGTACAGATGAAGGCCAGAAAAAGAATGGAAGACCAGAAATCAGGGAATCCAGGTGTGGCCATTCCTCACCAGGTGACTGAGATTGAGCTCACTTGGACTATAGCTCTGAAATGATCTTATCTGCTAACTGGAGGGAGTCTGTCAGGAGAGTTTTCTATGTAGTTTTCTGTAACCAGGGGGACAAATCAGGGGTAACCAGAAACCACAAATGCAAAACTCTTGTGTTTGTACAGAGATGCTCTCAGGAGCCAGCAGGCATTCACTGAAGGCCTTTCTCCTGCCGGGCACTCTTGGGTACAGGCAGTCACCTGAACAAGACCAAACCTCTGGGGATTACAGCAGCCCCCTTTCCTGCACCGCAGCCAGGCAGGCGTTCCAAGAGTGAAATTATCCAGGCTCAAAGATGGCCAGTTAAACACAGTATCACACACTTCTCCCAGCTTTTGTCTGGGAGAGTCCTACAAGTCTCCAGCATGCCAGACACGCACCCTAAGCAAGCTCCTCATGGACAAAACAACTCGAAGTACCGGTTACCCTCAGAGACGTACCCTGAGACGTACCCCGTTGTTTTTCGTTAGCACAGCATTGCTGACTGTCATTACTTCATGATCTTTATCTTAAAACTCCAGCTTCTGGAGACGTGAGATAATTCAAAAGAAAAGTCTCGGTGAATGCAAAAACAAGCAAGCAAACTAACCAGAAAGAGAAGGGAAAAAAAAAAAGTTGCGAAATGTGAAGCTGTGACTCAGGTAAATGCTAAATGCTAAGGAAGAATGCAAAAATGTGTTGCTAGCTCCATCTTCTACAGAAACGTGAGGTTTCTGTAACTGCATTCTGTGCACGTCTATCTCCTTCCCTTGTAGCATTCAAACCCATTTATCAGTTTCGGAGAGATCTGGCAGAGAGGGAGAGGTCTTGAGGACGTGGTGTTTCCACAAATTTCGCAAGCAACAGGAATGCTGTATGCCGCCTCTCCAAAACCATGGCCTGAGGACTGCAGGCTTTGGAAGCCCTGTGGTAGAGCCATGCGGTGAATGTGGGGAAACCTGCACCAAGAGACACCAAATGGCCACCAGCCCCTCTGACACATGGCCTCCGAGGGGCGGCATGAACAGCCAGGCCCATGGGGAAGTGAGGGTGTCCAGGGTCCACCGCCACCAGGACAAGCCACCGAGGGCGATGCGGTGGTTGAGGGACGTGCCGAGCGGCACCGTCGGCACGGCCAGGCCAGGGCCGCCAGCCTTGTTCTCCCCGATTGTTCTCCACTTCCTTCCCGCCTGCGCACGGCTCCGAGGTGGCCGTCCCCATGGCTGCCCCCATGGCAACAGCAGGGCTCCAGCCATCTCCCCCCACCATCTCCCGCCTCCTCTTCCCTCGCCTGCGTGAGGCAACGCCAGCCCAGGGGCCGCCCCGGCCCACCCACCTCTGCTTGTCCTGGGGTCCCACTCCCCACGGCCCGTCCTACAGACACCCCTTTCCCACCCGCTCCCCGGTGATGAGTCAACAACAACAACAGCAGCCATTGTTCGTCATTCAACGCGCGGGTCAGGTTGGCGTCACCACAGCCCCTGGGACCGGGTGGCACTTGGTCCCTGCGGAGGACACCCTGCCTCACGCCTCCAACCTCCCCTTCCCTGAGGGAGGGGACGTCAGATGTCACACACAAAAATGTGCCTTGGGGCTGTGAAAATAAATAGGCGCATTTTTGGTAAAATCCCTTCAAAATGTAACGAGGTTTATTAAAAAAAAAAAAAAGGCGGGGGAGGAATCTGACCACTAAGCTGCATTTCCTATTAATGCCGGACACGCTTATCCCAGCGCAAACACCGCTCTCCAGATGGCCACAGCCTGCCAGTCACTCATCCCGGCAAGCAGCTGGGGGTGCCCGCCACCCCCATGGCGCTCAGCCCAAAAAATGAACGCTACGGCTCGCCATAGGGTTGGCTGGGGACAGCAGACCCTCTCATCCTGCTGGTGCCCTGGGCAGCGAGCAGAAAGCTAATCCCCTGGCACGGCAACCCCTGGGGCTGGCTGCGACAGACGCCAAAGTGAGTCTCAAAAAATCGTGTCTCAAAAATCGGGTGGTCCCTCTTGCTTGA
>NW_010512974.1:0-763 GCF_000687285.1 Phaethon lepturus
GGTCTCCGGTCGGGGCTCTCTTTTGTAACCGCTGTTCGCAAAGTTAATGGCGCGCTTTGTTTTGAAAATAAGGTCCATACTTACAAACGTGTCATTTAAAAACGCAGTCGTTTGGAAAAAATAAATCAGACAAAGGAAAAAATTCCAACCCAGTGGCCCAGTCCTCCTGGTCTGCTCCCCTGTGGCAGCAGCATCCAAACAGGTGAAGAGGAGAGGAAAACAAGGGCTGAAAAAAGAACTAATGGTCACCATATTTAAAAGCACCTGCTGGAAGTGGCCTCAGCAGAAACCAGTTCAGAACATTTTGGGAAATACATGTATGATGCCCATAAGCCACTGCTGCTCCTAAGGGAGCTGGGGTCCTCCGCGTGCTTCACCCCAGGACCCGACCAGAGCACCCGCTGATCCCACTGGCATCAGATGAAAGTGCAGCAACCCTCCGAGAGGTACAAAGATCCTCCCAAAACCTCTTCTCGCCTGAAACAACTCACAGCTAAACAGCAGCACAGCTTATTTTCTCCGCATTTAGCAAACCTTGGCTCTTTGTCATCTCAGGAGATCGGGGGCTCGGGGCGGGGGGCACCCCCGCCACAGGCTCCAGGCAGGACCCAGGCCTCACCCTACGCCTTCACCTGTCGAGCTGACACCTTTTCGTTTCCTAGCGCCTATCCTAACAGCAAATTTGCGAGCGGAGCGTTGCCGCAAGTGGAGCCGGGCAGACAGCGGCTCACTGCTGCTGCACGGGCGGGTGACGACGCGCAGT
>NW_010512975.1:0-7925 GCF_000687285.1 Phaethon lepturus
CGAGCGCGTTTCGGGAGCGGGGAGAGCTATGCTGGGGTGCGGGGAGGGCCAGGCCCGGCCCGGGAGCAGGGAGAACCGGCCCGCGATGCGCTGAGGGAGGCCGGGGCCTGCCCGAGAGGGGGGAGAGCCGGGCCGAGATGCGAGGAGAGCTGGGCCGGGTGGCGGGGAAGGCCAGACCCGGACTGAGATGCAGGGAGAGCTGGGCCAGGTTGTGGAGAGGGAGGGCTAGGCCTGGCCCGCGAGCAGGGAGAGCTGGGCTGAGGTGCTGGGAGAGCTGTACTGGGTCTGGGGAAGGCCAAGTCCATGCTAGGAGCAGAGAAAGAACCAGGCCCGGCTGCGGGGAGAGTGAGGCCAGGAGCAAGCAGAGCCTAGCCTGGTGCCAGTGAGACGTAGGGGAGTTTAGAGTGTTGCTCAGGGGCAGTCGTCAGGTCTGTGTGCTTCTTTAACCACTCCATCAGCTCCCAGCTCACCATCAATACAGCCATCGTGTACATGCACCGCTTCTATATGGTGCAGTCCTTCACCCAGTTCCACAGGAACGTAAGTGCGCTGGGGTCTGGCGGGGTGGGGGGCATCGGGAATCCCGCAGCTCTGCTCCTGCCTGGCAGCCAGCTGGGCGGGCAATGAGGTGGGACTGACCCTGGGGAGGGCGTTTGGAAAGGGGAAGGGTTGTTTGTAGCTGTTGGTAGTCACCAGAGACCCTTTTTTCTCTTGGTGGTGTTTGGACTTGCAGGCTTTGTTTCCTAAAGGAATATTTGTTTTAGACACGAGAATTATCCTCATTTATTTACTTTAATCTTGAACTTGCTAACTTTAAAAAAAAATTATTTTTTTTTTTTTTTCTCTGAAGTCGGTGGTACCAGCAGCCCTGTTTTTGGCAGCCAAGGTGGAGGAGCAGCCTCATAAGCTGGAGCATGTAATCAAGGTAGCACATGCCTGTCTGCACCCCCAGGAAACTCCTCTAGACACCAAGAGCGAGGTAAGTGTTGAGATCGGAGAACTGGACTCTGATGTGAGGAGCGGAGGCACGAGGAATGGGAATGGCGGAAGCGTGCTGCATCCTGAATCGCGTGGCTACAGCGTCTTGTTAAATTGGGGTCCGCAGTACCCACTCTCTAAGCGAGTGGCTGTGTCCTAGGATGGTCAGTGCCAGCTTTCCAATTCGACTGCTCTTACACTACTGAGAGCTTTTTGGCTTCTGTACAGCAGAAGGCTTTTCTTTCCTTCTCTGTGGCAATCTCTCTTCTGTTCTCCTCTGCTGTGCTGCTGCAAATGTGACTCTCGTGCTGTGTAACAATGTCTGCGTGAAAAGCTTCTGAGGAGGGCATGGATGTTGGCTGCTGCGATTGAGTAGTGTCTGTGGCAGAGCAGAAGGTGGTGTGCACAGTTTGGTTCCGTTCTGTCCCCACATGTTTAATGGTGGGTTTATTAAAAACGTTGCCGATTCCCCATCTCTCGAGACAGCCCGTCTTACCTGGAACTGAGCAGCCAACCCTGCTGAAAAGGGGCAGCTTTATCCAGGAAAGCTTAAGGAAAAAAAAAAAAGCAGCTAATTCCTCTCCTGTACTGCTCGTATAGACCTCCCGTGCAGTGCGAGGGACCAGGACTGAGAGGGCCACTGTGGATCCCGAAGCAACCGTCCACTAGCAGGGGAGTGGGTCCACCCCAGCACTCTGCTTTCTCTTTTCTGGCAGGGAATCTGTGCCAGTTCCCCCAGTGCAGATCGGCATAAAGATTCCCCTTTGCTATTTTTGCCTCCCTGAGAAAAGGGTGTTAGAAATGTGCAGGCTTTATACGGAGTGCCTCATCGTGAGTAACTTGCCTGTCCTCTCAACCCCAGGCTTACCTGCAACAAGCCCAAGACCTGGTCATTCTAGAGAGCATAATACTGCAGACCCTGGGTAAGTTTTTCAAAGCGGACGGGCTGCCACACGAATCCCAGACCCAGGAGTGTTCCGCAGAGCGGAGAGCCTAACCGCACAGTCTTCTCCACAGCTGGAGGGCAGATGTACAGCTGACCAGTGGGAGAGCAAGAGTCCAGGCAACAAACTCTATTTTTCACACCCACTCCTTCTGTTTTCCTTTTAACATCAGTTTTTTCAGGTGTAACTTGTGTCAGCCTCAATGCTCAGAGAAATTAAAGCGTGGAAGTGTGGCTCGTCTCTTTTTGTCCCCCACAACAGGTTTTGTACTGCTTGGACACCGGTCGCTGTCCTCCGTTGTGCTGTTGAACTTGATAATGCTCTAGTCCTGTGGCCAGGAAGCAGTTTGCACTGAGAGATGTCTAACAAACTTGGGTTGAAAGTTAATGTTTTGATCAGATAGCTGAACGTGGAAAAAAGAATGCCAAAACACCAACGGTTTTGGGGTTTTTTGAAAGTAGAAGCTGGAGCCTACGTTTAGGGCTGTGGCTATTGGATCCAGTATCCTGTTCCTTTCTAAAATGTACTGTTAAAACTTGGTTTTACTAATACATGTTCCATTTCAGAGACAGTTTGTAGACAGCATTCCACTCCAAAATACTCAGTAGGCCTTTGTTCTTTCTGACTTGGTTCAGAGTAAATGCCATGAATCCCTCGCACACAAGGGGACAGGAGGGGCAGGTGTGTTGATGGGTCACACGTGCTGGCCCGGCAAGCCAGCAGCTAAACTGTGACCCCAGTTCTGCAACGACTCGGTTCTCCAGTTGCCTCTTTTAATGTCCCAGTTCTTCTAGAATGTTCTTCACGGGAAGAACCAAATCTGTTGCACACATGGACCAATTTGAATTTTTTTTTTCTTTAAAACATAATGCCCAAACTGAATAGGAAACTGAAGCGAGGATTAAGTTCAGTTGTCTTTAGTGCTGTAGGCTCCTTCAAAGGGAAGACGTCTGCTTCCTCTTAGCTTTTTGGGTGACAGACATTCCTTTGAGCAGATGCCATTGTCTTCTCCTTCCTCCCAGCTGCTGTAAGAGGCTTTGTCCTGCTATTTTTAAAATCCTTAATAGTTGTTTTGTTTTCAGTGAGGTCTTTCAAGCACAGAAGTCATTTAGCTGCTTGGAGGTCTGGCAGCAGCAGTGACCTTCGGGTTTTGTGACTGGAGAACTCGAGTCTTCTGGATACAGGAAAATGGGCTCCTCTATTCCTGCTTGCCTCCGAGCAGAGAGCAGGGGCTGTAGGAGGGAAGGGGAGAAGGCCTTGTCCCCCAGGAGCAGGACACGTGAAGTTCGTAGATCCGTGGGAGGTGTGCTGCTGGTTTTCTGATGGTCGTATGTCTGTGTTCTTCCAGGTTTTGAGATCACTATTGACCACCCCCATACCCACGTGGTGAAGTGCACACAGCTAGTGCGAGGTAAGCGATGTCGGGTGCTTCTGACTTCTCCATGTAACCTCAGTTTGATAGAGAAGAGCTGTGAAAATATGTTGTAGTGTTCAGCTGGGACTGCCCGAGAAATTGCCTGCAGTCAGTCTCCTTAATACCCATAACGAACGTCAAAATAGAGGCAGTTGCAAATAACTGACGTGATATTGTGGCTCTGCTGACCCACGCAAAGCTGTCTATGCGCAGTGATTTCTAAAATCCTTTTAGCTGTGGTGTGAAGTTAGTCGAACCATGTTGGGTGTTTTATTGTGTGTGTGATGGCGAGAGGCCCGTGGTTCTTGCACTAAGATGTAGTAATATTTGTCAGGATATGCAGGCTAACGCCCTGCTTTTTCCTTTTCTCTTTCAGCCAGCAAGGACTTGGCGCAAACTTCCTATTTCATGGCTACCAACAGGTTATTATTTTACAATTGATTCATATTTGACAGAGGGTCTTATCTGGAGGAGATGTGCTACTGGTGACCCCTGGGGCGTTGGTCAGACTGCGAGCGACTGGGGATTGCTCGGTTTGGTTCAGAAAGAGCAGGAACCCTTTCTCCTGCTAGCTGCTGGTCAAAACCAGATGCAAAACCGGCCATATAAGCAAGGCAGATGGGATGCTCAGGAACTGCACTGCTTTCTTTTACAGGAAGTTAGACAGTTATGAAAGTTTTGGTTTTGGGTTTGTTTTTTTTTAAGCAGACTTTAAACAAATATATACATTTTTACTTGCTTAGTACCTAGGTGTTGGAGAGTTTTCACCGAACTAGGTGCTGTGCAAATTGTCAACAAATACGGTCTGTACCCCAAAGAAGGCTGATCTAGAGTATAAAGGGAGAAAAAGGGTAGTTGGATGCAGTCCTGAGGCGTTAAAAGAGAAAACAATAGCCTTGTCTGGCCTGCACGACTGGACAGACAGTCCTGTAAGCAGAGTCTTGGAAATGAAAAAAGCCCCTATTTTTTTTTTTTTGCCTTGAGATGTCTGGGTAGTTTTGTCACTAGATTTTTTACTGCAAGGCTGATACCAGCCCTTGTGTTGGAACTTCCCTAATTTTTTATAAATTTAATTTCCTGGATTACCAGCTTCAGGCAAATCACGGAGTTAATGTTTGGAACAGACCAAGTTGTGGACACAGAAAATCTTGTGGTTTTGTGAAAGAGCTTGCAGAAGTGAAAGGATGGGAGAAAAAGATGGCTTAGGCGCTAGCTGCGGAGTCAGAGAATGCTTCCAAGCCCTGGCTGAGCAGTGAATGTGCGTGGCCTTGGGCGAGTTGTTTCTCTCCTCTCTGGCTGTGCGAGGTGTTACCTGCTCGCCTCCACAGCGTGCTGGGGGAATTGTTTGTTGAAGGTGCTCCCTTGCTCCAAAGGGCACTGTGTGGGTTTCCCGCATAAACTAGTGTAGAGGGAAGGTGGTGTTAGTAATGTGTGGGTAAATGCATCCTTGAAACATGTTTTATCCCTGCAGCAATAATTGCAAAACTGAGGAATTATGAGTTAAGGTTATAATTGAACGAAATCCAGACAGAAGGTAAAAAATGCAGCCAGGCAGCCTCAGTTTTGCCTTAAAGTGATGCCATGTAACGCCTGATTAAGGTGCTTAAGTGATGAACTAGATTTATCGGGCGTAGCTACAGATGTTTATTTCCTTCTGGCATCATTATGGGGCAGAGTTAAGGCTCTTTGTGCATCTTAACTTCACTTCTTACCTTGGCAGACTGGATAAAGGCTCTGAATTTCCTGGGTTTGACTTCTTGATGTATGGATAAATACAGTATCTGTGAAACGGCTTCAGGCTTTTTGGCTGTAGATGCATATCTCTGTCTCCACACTGCATTGATGGAAAAATGTTAATAACCCGAGCATGACGAAGAAATGCAGATAATGCCATCCTGCAGCTGCGTGTAGATCCTCAGTGGTGCCATTTCCCTCAAGTGCTCTTTGAAAGGGCTGGTTCATGAGTGTGACACTGGGCAAATCCTGACTCAACTTGCTATCACGGTTTCTAAGGCTTAGTGGACGTGGTGTTCCTGCAGGTAGAGAGTAGGATGCTTTCTTGGTTCGTCGGTTCTCCTGTTCTCAGTGCTACCTAGACACCCCAGTGCTGGCATCTGAGCTGTCACGTGGCAAATTCATTTACTAATGAAAATGCTTGATAGGCAGCCAGGCTCCCTTTTAGGCGCTCCTGAGTCACTCCAGCGTAAGGTGCTATTCACAGCCAAAGCTTCAGTGCTTTTCCTAAAAATCATTTGGGAAAGACCAGACCCTTCCTAAAAGCCAAAGAGGGCCAGTTTGCTCCTTGAACGCCATCCCAGGAGTTGCACTTGGAAGTGTCTGAGCTGCTTCTTGGCTTAAGCAGAGCCCACAGCAGAGGTGGGGCTGGCAGGTAACCCAGCCGCTCGCTTTCTCCCTCGGAGGAGGGCTCGAGCAGGGCAGCAGCGTGCCTCTGCGCTTCTGCACGAGCCGCAGAGCCTTGAGTTGACAGAGTTGCCCGGACCCAAATTATCTGCAGCAGAACGGGGAAGGAACAAGCAAATCGGTGGAGCGGGATAGAGACGCCCGTAACAGTAGGGTTGTACTGGGGGAGGAATGGCAGGGACTTCCCCACCATGTCCACCTCTTGCGCAGCGTCTGTTCAGTGGGCGATTGTGAGTGCTGAAGTTCAGGCGTGGGAGTTCATGGCTTTCTGTTTCTCTCTCCCTGCTGGTGACGTCAGCCTGCACCTGACCACCTTCAGCCTGCAGTACACCCCTCCCGTTGTGGCCTGCGTCTGTATCCACCTGGCTTGTAAGTGGTCCAACTGGGAGATCCCAGTCTCCACGGACGGGAAGCACTGGTGGGAATACGTTGATGGCACTGTAACTCTGGAGCTCTTAGATGGTAAGTTTTGGAGCGAGGTTTCCCCCCAAAGGCTCTTACGTTATTTTGGCATCTCTGTTCCTGGGTCTGCCGTTCAGACACGGCCGCCGGCCAGTTCATGGACTTCAGGTCTTGCCAAGGTTTCCAGTACAGCAGCAGCTTCAATGGCAAAAGGCGCACAGTGAGATGAGTTTAAATGTGGTCAGTGATACTAGTTCTCAGTATTTCCCCTCCTGGAGTAGCTCCATCTCCTCAGTAGCTCCACTCATCAGCAAGTAGGGGGTTGCCCTGATGGATTAGTGCTGGTCTGCCCGCCTCTGACCCTCTTGCCTGGGTTTGTGTTTCCTCTGCAGAACTGACTCATGAATTCCTGCAGATCCTTGAGAAAACTCCCAACCGGCTTAAACGTATCCGGAACTGGCGGGTAAGAATCTGCTTTGGACCACAAGTGCTTGCAGGAGAACATAGGCTCTTATTTCTTCTGTGTGCATGAGGCTGTGTGGCATCTCTGGTATTACAATGCAAGACAGTGTCTGAAGGGCGTGTGTGTGGGGGAAATCTGAACGCTCTGCGTCTGCAAGATGCTGCTTCAGCGCTCAAGTTTGTCGGTTCTGAATTAACTCTGTAGAGACCTTGGTTCTTCAACTGCTCTAGCACCCCCACTTGCAGTGGCTGGGTCTTTTCCCATGAGGACGGATGGGGGCAAAGTGGATCCATCTGTAAATGAGAGCATGCACTGTACTGGGTGAGCTGCTTGCATCAAACCAGCTCTGGTGACAGTCCAAAGTAAATGGTCACTGCTTTTATTCCAGGCCTCTCAAGCAGCCACGAAGTCCAAGGCTGATGACCACGGTGCAAATGAGAGCCTGTCGGAGCAGACGATCCTCAACATGATTTCCAGGAACAATAGTTCGGACATGAACATCGCTGGGTTAATGAGCATGTCGACATCCTCGACTGCTGGAGCAGGGCCGTCTCTCCCGGCCACAGCGGACTCGCCTGGTGACCAGAGCGGTGCGGATATGTCCCAGCCTGAGCACTGGCTGTCCCAGCATCCTCCACCCAAGCTGGAGACTGGCCAGAGTCACAGGACTAGCGAAAGCTCGTCGGCTGCTGAGCATCCTTTACAGCAAGATGGCGCTGGTTATCAGAAGCAGAGCGGCAAGAATGCCCCATCTGCCAAAGTGTCGCTCAAGGAGTACCGAGCCAAGCACGCCGAGGAGCTGGCGGCACAGAAGCGGCAGCTGGAGAACATGGAGGCCAACGTGCGGTCTCAGTATGCCTACGCTGCGCAGAATCTCCTGGTCCAGCAGCAGCGGGAGAGGGAAGTCCAGCAGGACAGCAACCCCTCTCCAATCATCCTGAAAATCCCCATCGGCGGATCAGAGAATCCTGAGCGCCCTCCCGGCCCTGAAAAGAGTGACAAAGCCTCAGCTCTGAAGCTGAGGATCCCGGTGGCAGGTGGAGGTGGGGAGAGGCCACTCCCCTCCAAGCAAGAGGAGATAAAAATGCGGATCAAGGTGCCAACCGCTGCAGAGAGGCACGGCTCCTCAGACGAGAGCAGCGGCAAGAACCGGGAGCACAAGGAGAAACACAAGGGCCACTCTTCTAACCACCACCACCACCACCACAACCACCACTCTCACAAACACTTACATGCCCAGCTTGGCGCCGGCCCCAGCAGCGTGGTGAACAAGCGGCCGGGAGACTCTAAACACAGCAGCCAG
>NW_010512975.1:7981-8281 GCF_000687285.1 Phaethon lepturus
GGGGGCCGCCAGCCCCGGCCACGGCCGCAGCCCACGAGCACCAGCCCAAAGTCAGCAAAGCCTCCAAAGGCCCTGGCATGCCGTTCCCTTACCCCCACCTCCCTGGGGTGGCCCATCTCCCAGGGCACAGCTCGGATGCGGGCAACCTCCCCTTACCCCAGGCCAACAAAGCTCGGGGCACCCACAGCAAATCGGACAAGGGTCCCACGGGGGCCAACGGGCACAACGCCAACCAGGCCAGTGACTACCAGGATACAGTCAACATGCTGCACTCGCTGCTGAGTGCGCAGGGCATGCAGC
>NW_010512976.1:0-226 GCF_000687285.1 Phaethon lepturus
TATATCAGCTAACTTTTGCATTTTTGGTCCTGCAGTGTATCTTTTAACACTCGCAACCAGAGCATCTGCTCCCATATGAGATTCGCTATGGGTTTTCTTCAGTATTTCTCTTACCATTGGGGTGGTGATCAATACCTGTCCATCTTTAGTTACCCACCAAACTTCCTCTGATTTGGTACGTTCTAAATGTTTGGCAAGCTGACCTTCCTCAGAACATTTCGGAGAT
>NW_010512976.1:685-1314 GCF_000687285.1 Phaethon lepturus
GTTTGTATGTTTACTTTTTTATCCTTGGATAATTCTAAAGCTCGAGTTAGCTACGATTTCCGCTTTCTGAGCGGAGGTATTGGGTGGCAATGCTAGTGCTTCACCCCCCCTCTTGTAGGGTTACCATGGCATACCCAGCTCTCCATTCTCCATTCACCATAAAGCTGCTTCCATCTGTAAAAAGTTCAACCTCTGGATTGATTAATCTTTCAGATCAGGTCGGCTGGAGTATACCTGTTCTATAACATGTAGACAGTCATGCTCCAGCTCTTCCTTCTCATCTATTGGCATTAAAGTGGCAGGATTCAAGAGAAGTCGTTTTTAAGGTGACATCATCGTGTTCGATCAGCACCACCTGGTATTGGGTTAGCCTGCTGGGAGAAAATCAATGGTGCCCTTTTTGTTCAAGCACAGCTATTGTTATCCCAAATATGGGTTCATCCACCCAGTGTGCAGAGAGCTGAAAAACACACAGAGCCAAGATATCTGCTTTTATTCCAAATCTGCGCAGAGTTGGGTGCTAGGTGGTAGGCCCACAAAGCCAGCACGCCTCAGTTAACACATGGAAAATATTTATACATTTCGAGCAACAGTTATCAGTATTTTTTAAAAGTTGGCTCTGATAACCT
>NW_010512977.1:0-16214 GCF_000687285.1 Phaethon lepturus
GCTGCCAGCGCACCGGGTGTCGGGCACCGGGCTCCGGACACCGCTCCTCGCACACAGCGCAGCGAGCAGCGCTCGCCACCCTCCGCAGGCCAGATGCTGGGCACCTCAGGTCTGACATCGCTCACCACGCAGCTGGCTCCGCGCCCGTGCCCCTCTGTCAGGCTTGGGGTGGCTGCGGAGAGGCTGAACACCTGCCCCGTGTGGGACCCGGTCTGCAGCCGGGACCCGGTCTGCAGGCGGGACTCGTCAGCAGAGAAGGCAACCGGGGGAGCTGGCCACAAACAGGGGTCTTCGCAAGCCGAAACTTTTCCATGTAATAATAGTGAGTAAAAATGAAGGAGACTCCTAAAACAATGGATTTTTTGGTACTGCTGGAGTGCATCTGGATCACCTTAAACTTTCTTTCACAAGCACAAGAATTGGAAACATTTAAAAAAAATAAAATGCCCTATGCATCTAACTCCAGGAATCTTGTGTCCTATGTAAACACTACAAGTGTTGGCAGCACTAAGGACTTCCGTATTTCCCCAGATGTGATCTTGGCAGGAAGGTTTAAACTGTGGACTTGGTTACAAGTGTTCAGCGTGTGCTGAAACAGGCAATGGTGGGGCTGGGACCCCCACTGACAGCGTGCCAGGACCGGGCCAGCTGGAGTTCTGCTATGATAGGAAGAACTTGTCTGCCCTCTCCTGTCTGACGCGACGCACGATGCTGCTGGCAGGTCCGCTGCCCTGCAGAGCCATGGCCAGGCCTGAGTCTTTCTTTCTCTCCCAGGCCTACTGCAACTCCTCTCATGCGCACAGTCCTGAATGCTATCAGCGACATCTTCCTACAGATCCTGCTGCCAGGCAGCAGCTAATGGTGTGTCCTCTGCTACCCAAATCTTACAGCCACACCTGGCACAGGCATTGCTGTAAATCCAATTTCCAGCTCCTGCTATAAAAATAAGCCGTCTGACCTGGGTGATCAATGCCCAACCCTCCCTTCAGTTTGCTTTCCAAACTAGAATCTAACTATGGTTTGCAATGGCTCGAAGGGCCCAAGGAGCACCTTGCTCACCAATGCATGCACAAGCAAAGCGATCTTCATAGCACAACCCCTGATGCAGCCCACTTTGAGCGCTACAAAGGTCTGGAGAAGTGGGTGATTGCAGCATGAACTGGCTGGAGCGTGTACTCTGCTGCTGGGATTCAGTGGAAGGTCACACTCAACAGTGTTAATTACAGATTCTCCTTGCTGAAGGGTTTAAGAACATAGATTGGTATGGCAGCACTCCCTTACCACAAGCTTTGATGTCTCCACTGGCTCAGTAACCCAGTCCAAAGCTTTTATTACTCACCAAGTCTGTTATTCTGTGTGTGCTTCTGCTGAAGCTCTTAGAAAGTTTTACTGGATACATATTTATTCTAAACCCAAAAAGCTTTCACCAGCTTAAAGTGAAAGTCAGCAGGTTTACTGCCAGGACTATGGGGGTATCTGCAAAATTGCATAGGCTGCTTGACCCAGCTGGACCACTGCCTGCTGCCGCCTTTCCCCCAGCTCCCGTGCTGCTGCCTGTTAGCTGGTGCACCCCAGCAGCTGGCAGAAGACAAACTGAAAGCCTTCCCTCTCCCCAGCGGATCCCTGGGCAGGGAGGTGTCTGCAAGCGCCAGAAAGGGAATAGGGAAGCAGGGCTGTGCCAGAGCCTCTGCAACTGATGAGTGTGTGGGGAGGAGGTAAGTACCAGACCATACTGTTGTCATCGTGATGCTGTGATGTTTCAAGAACACCACCTGGTCTCTACTGAAATTAGACTAGCTGGAGCTGGGACGTGAGAAAGACCCTGACCTGTATCGCCAAACCTCCTGAAAGTTTACTCACCCATTTTCTAGAAGCTTAAGAGTATCCCTGTGCTGAGTGGTACCATGTTACTTTGTCTGGAGTAGCAGTTAATTAGTTAATAATAGATAACTGACTATGCAGACAAATGCTGCTGACTAGAGCACTTGGACAGTTTCAAGAGCTGAGCTTGCATCAGCCCCCTGGATGTTGGCCAGCCACCGTGACTTCAGACCCTTCTTTTGAAAAGATGTGCTTTCCTCCTGGTTGCTACATGACACTCACACAAATACACAGTAAAACATGCTGTCCTGCGACCAAAACCTTCAAAATGGAGCAAGATTTTTTTTTTTTTCCCATAGAACCTCTTCCAGGTGCAGTCAATGAGGTGCTACTCGCACGCTTCGAAACATCCTCAACAAGAAGCACGGTCAATTTGGAAGTTATTTAAAAATACTCTCTTACAGTTCATAAGCTCCTCAGAAACACCTACAGTGATAACATGGCAGCAGATGTTTGTGGACAGCCATGATAGGTGACAGGAGCATGGCGAGGAACACCAGCAGTGTGAACACAGAGCAGGAGGCATGTGCTGCTGCAAGGACTTTGTCGGCAAAATAAACCCAGCTCTGACTGTGGTCTCTCAAAGCTCAGCAGCCAGGCTGAACACCTGTCTGTAAAGACCAGGACAATGCTGACACAGCTGTAGTGCAAAGGCTGAAAGCAGATCCCACCAGCCCTACATGTCTGTGATCAACTGCTCTTACAGAAAGGCACAACTGATGCACAGTGAATATAACCAGTCATGGAAAAATCATGGCTCAAATGTCATAATGTTCAGCAGATCTCCCAGGACAGCCTGTCCCCATGCATGCAGTCTCCTCCTCCCCATATATATTCTTTACATAAAACCATCCCTTCTTCTCTCCACAGTTTTCAGGGGCTGAGCTACGTTGGGGCACAGTGAATCCAAGGGACAGAAACACCACAGCTGGTGCACCCTCTCCAGATGGAACCTCTGGCAGAACGCAGTGTCTCAAGAGTTGGTCACGCACTCCTACCCCAGCACATCAGGAACTCCATGACACACCAATTTCAGAGAAGCATTTCTTGTGCTTGCATGTGCCATCCCTGGAGGAAGGGGGCTGCTGACGCAGAGCTGTGGCTCTCCCTCCACTCTCTTGGGCGGTCATCGAGATCCATGGGGTCACCCTCACTTCTGTGGGAGAGTCCAGGTCCAAGTGATGAGTGCTCACAAGCATTTGACAATCATGCTATTCAGTGCTGCTGGCTCCAGCTCTTCCAACCTCTGCTGGTCAACTTGAGCACCAGAGCTGGAGGGAACTGGGAAGAGAGCCCACTGGCTCTGTTACTGAGAAACACTCACAATCACCCTGGCTTTCGCACCATTCCCACCATCCACACCATCTCCCAGAGGCAACATGGAGCTCTGCAGCCTTTTGAACTCCCGCTCTGGGGCAGACATGAATGGGAAGGAATCTGAAACTCAGCTGCTCGTGCCGGATGCACGTGAGGTCTGCCAGGAGGCAGCAGGAGACAGTCTCCGTGCTGCAGAAGGCAGGTGGGGGGCAGAGACACAAGTTTTTTCCACAGTCGAGCAACTCTGCTTAGTTTCCTCCTGTCTGGAATATACATTGGGGCTTTGGCAGTGGCAACAAGGAGGGAAATCAGCAGATGTATGACCTGAAACAAACTAAACTTCTAGGTCAGCACTTTTTTTCAACATTTTCAAAGTAGGTCTTACTGCCACTCCACCCCAGCTGGATTACTGCACGATTTCAATCACCTGTCCAAACTGACGTTAGGGTGGGTAATTGTTCAAGCCAGAATTTATCTGCAGCCTTGTTAAGGATTAGAAGTCAGAGAAATTTCAGGACCATTCCTTTTTTTCTCCTTTGGACTGAAGGCGATGCCTTCCCTGTGAGCCAGCTGCAGAGCCTGTCTGAGATGATGCTTCAAGGAATGTAATAAAGGTGTTGGGAAAGCAGAAGTCCCTGGAAGGGATTGCCCTTGACCGTCAGGAGCCCACAGTGACTCCAGTGTGCCCACAGCAAACATAAAGACAATGTCCCTGTGAAAACATCACTTTCCACCCTGTGGCTTGGGGACACCTTGAGGTTTGTGGACTACCCTACGCTGTCCACACAAGGCAATTAAGAGCAGGCCTAACATCAGAGTGCTTTAGTCTACTATACAAGACTCCTAACCTCCACCTACGCTGAAGTGCAACAGTGGCCAGAGAGGGAGAGGAAGGTGGGAACGGGCAGTGATGTTGACACGGCATTCATAATGGACTTTTGCTACCAGTTGCAGCTGAGAGGCCCAGCACTCATCAGGCTTTGCGAGTGACCAGGTCCCTCATTCCTCCGAGCAAGCCCACCTCTGGATAGCCAGTATTCAGAGACAGAATGGAGACTCAGCTGCAGAAAGCACACCCTTCCCCTGCCTGCTTCAAGCCTGTTGCAGGCAGGGGATTCAAGACCACCACCCCAATACTGCTTCTCCCAGGGGCATCCGCCTGCAGGCAGGGCTCATTCCCACAGACTGTGAGCAACTCCCTCACAGATCACTTAAATGGACACCCACTACATTACTACATTTCAGCTGGAAAAGTCAGCCAGGTTTTAGTTACCTGTCCTTAAAAGAAAAGAGGGAGGGAAAATAAAGAGTGAGAAAGAAGGAAAAAAGAGCATCTTGAATTTCTATTGGATGGCAACAAAAACTTACATTTCAAAACCACCTAATGACAGCAGGACCTAACTGCTACCTTCAAAAGTGACGAAATCCTGGGCATGGACATACTTATGTGGCTAACTGGCTGTCAGAAATCAGTTGGCAGCTTCATGCCCACATCCCTCGGGACCCCAGCTGCGCTGGAGCAAGCCTGCCTTTGGCGCCTGGCTGCCTCTCCTTCAGACAACAGGACATCGGTGCTTTTGCAAACATCCCCTGGGATTCCCACAGTCCAAAAAGGACTGCCGGGCCTCCGAGAGCTGACCAGCCCCAGACTGCAAAGACTGGCCCATCCCTGCACAAAAGCAGGGGAGCTCCACCCCCACAGAACAGCTCCTGCACCCCACATGCATACAGAGAAGGTCTCCAGGCGAGGGAGAAGCTGTTTCTTCTCTTTGCCAGAAATACAGGAAGTTGAAACC
This sequence comes from Phaethon lepturus, assembly GCF_000687285.1. NCBI lineage: Eukaryota > Metazoa > Chordata > Aves > Phaethontiformes > Phaethontidae > Phaethon > Phaethon lepturus. The sequence continues at coordinate 4,995 of NW_010512977.1, forward strand.
AAACATGTCAAATGAACTCTGCTGATATGTGTACACGAGTGACTGCTGCTTCAAGGCCAATTAATTCAATTAGAGCCTGATCCTGCAGAGCAATGAAGTGCCCTTGAGTTGAGTGGCTCAACAAGTGCTTTTCCTCTCCTGGGTCTGGGCCCACTCAGTGGCCCACACGAGGGCAAGGCTGGCCACAGAGGCTGGCCCAGCGGGCTGCGGGACCGGGCAGTGCCGAGGCCCCTGGCCCTCTGCTCCGCGCTGCTGCCGGAGTCGGCAGCGACCGGGTGAGGTGTTTCACCCTGCCAGCTCTGGCAGGTAATCGCCTCTCTCCCGTTCCTCCCTTCACAGGCACGATGGAAAGGTGGAGAGCCCAGCAGAGTGGTGTGTACACCCTGGTTTTATTACTGATTATGTACATTAATGATTCCCTGCCTTTCTCTCATGCTCCCCCTGACCCAAGCCCCCGGGTTTCTGCTCCCCGTCTCCCTTCCCAGCTGATGTCTTCCTTCTCTGTGCTGTTGGCCTAGCAAGTCCTGGAAGTCAACCTAGACTGAAAAACAGAACCAGGGCAAGGCTTGCTGGGAGCCAGCACAAGCACCTGGGGGATGTCGAATCGCACCCCTCTCCCGAAGCGGGCAGCAGCTCCTCAGGCGGGAGGTGGCCTCCATAGGGGCTCCCTGAACCCATGGGGCCGCCCTCACCCTGCCGCTCGGACCGTGCGGGGCTGGGCTCTGCAAGCGCTCCTCACTGCACGGGCCGCAGCCTGAGCGCGAAGAGGGCCGCTCTCCCTGGGCAGGCTGGGAGCAGTAAATGCTCACCAAGTGCTGCCTCCCGGGGGGCTGAAGCTGCTCCCCTCCGCAGCCCCCGGCCCCACCGCAGGCCCTGCAGGATGAGCTGTGGGAAGGACACGGTGCTGCCAGAAGGAGCAAGAAGGGGAAGAAGGGCTGGGGAAACCGCACAGCCCAGAGGGGAGTGGAAAGCTCCCAGACTCACCACAGAAATTACACCAGGAGAAAAGGGAGGGGAGAGAATGACAAGAGCAAGAAGGTAGCGGTACTGGCTTTGCAGAACTCAAGGGCATGTAGCGGCAAAAATCTAATCTGTAAATAGCCTCGGGGGCACAAGGTTTTAAAACCTGATTGCAGAAGTAGGGTCCAAATTAAAGCAGTATGGTAAAGAAGCAAAAGTAATGGAGCATACAGCCAGTCTTGCAGGAAAATGAGGGGTGCCCTGAGAGACTTTCATTCCCAGCCAGAACTGTTCTTCACCCGTCTGGCCCTTAGCCCAGCAGAGACACCTGGTGCCAGCAGCACAGGGCCAGGGATGGGTGCTCCTGCCACAGGATGTCACCAGACCCTCCGGGACCCACAGCTGCTGCAGCTGCTGGAGGGTGCTGCTCCCACCTTCCCTGTCCCTCCCTGCAGCCCTTCTCCCAACCTGCCAGCGCCTCCGACAGCCCCAGCCCCACAGCCTGCCCCACAGACACAAGACACCCGACCTGGACAGCAATGCCAAGACAAGGATGCTCTTGGCCCAGTGGGTGGTGATTCAGGGCACCAAAGAAATGCTCAGAAATCTTTAGTCCTTAGCCACAAGCAGAGGCCCCGCTGCAGGCTGCTGTGCTGTCACGGCAAAGAGCCCCGCAAAAAAAAGAAAGTCCAGGGACATCAGGACCTTGCTGCATCTAATTGGCGAAAGCCAGGCTAACAAGAGCTCCCCTCTCCACAGGCTTCTCTAAAACTGAAGGTACCCAGGTGGGGTTGGCTCCTGCCAGCAAGCTGGCTCAGCTCACTGGAAGCATAATCTGTTTTACATCCCAGAGAAAACCAGATGCTGTAAACCACAGATGGGCCCAAACCCCACCCAGAAACATCCAGACTCGTGCCACATGCAGGGTAAGTGCAGCTGTGACAGTGGCACAGCTCTTCTCCCACATGGCATCAGAGCATGTGCTGTATCCAGTGATGATAGCTCAGTCCTTTCTGCCTCTCTCCCCACTCCCTCATACATCAGTCTCTGACATGATGGGAAGGTCAGAGCCAAAATCAGGTTCGTCCTCACTTCTTTAATGTGTATGTTGAGAAACAGTATTTTTATTAGGTTCAGCTATGATGTGAAAGGTGCAACCTGTTGTTTCCTTTCTCCATTGACACAAAAGTTCTGTGAAGCATTTTTGTGCAATTTGAACTCACTTTACCTCATCCTAGCAAAACACAGGCATTGTGACCCACTCTCTGTGCGACATGGGGCAGCCTGCAGATAGCTCTCCAGGGATGACTTGCCAAAGCAACAGCTACCCAAGCATTTCCAGGCATATCAGCTACCCATGCCACTGGACCATGGCTGGGACAGGGTCTTGGCAGCTGCCCAACCACAGAGTGAGGATCTCAGGTCACAGCTGTGACACAGTGGACATCCCTGTGCATCCACAACAGAGCTTTAAAGCTCTCCCTGGAGCACTACCCCAAAGTCCTGTGACAGTCACAGGCACCAGCAAAGCAGGATGTTATTAGCAATCACGGCTGCTGCAAACAAAGAGAGCACAGCACGCCTGGCTGCTTTGTCATCTCATGATCTTTAATCTAATGTCAGTGTTCTTGAAGCCTGACCCATGGCAGCACAGCTGGGGATGCAGGCTTTCACAGCACAAGCTGACAACCCCGTTCTTTAGGACACATCCTGCAGCCTCCACAACAATGCCTGCTGCCACACTAGCACCTGGGATGGGCCAGCAAGCTATCTGGATGTCACGCTGCCTGTTGCAATGGGGACAATGGTGCACAGCATGGAACCGCTGGGTATGCCTGCTCCCACTGCAGGCAGCTGCGTCCCTCGTTCCTTCCTGCTGCACCTGGGCACCTTCCTGCTGCACACTCGCCCTGAAAGTTCATCCCTGGAGAAACACTAATGCTAAGCCTGGAAGAGACGGCTTCCACTTCACACTTCGCTCCCTCTGTGGAGTGGGCTTTGGCTACACAATAGCATCTGGATTTCCATTGAAATGACTCAATTCCCTCAGAGAGTGGACGGGCCAGCGCAAGTCTGTGAAATACAGGCACCCGTCTTGTCCCCTTTAACATGCAGAGCAAGGACTAGAAAGGTCTGAGCTCCCTGCTCAGTTCTTTTCCCTACTCAGCTGAATGAAAACACCCATTACCAGATCCAAATCTGTGTGTTGTAAAATGGAGCTTGGCTGCTCCCAGCAGAGCAATGGGAAAGATGCTGCTGGATCCGACCCACAGCCAAGAGCCAGCCCAGCTGAACAAGCCAAGGTTCAGCTATATTTTCCAGCTTCTCAGCCCTGTCTCCAGGAAGGCTGCCGGCATGTTTGTTTTTTGTTTCTTCCTCCCATTTTCTCCAGCCATCCATAGCAACTGCTCCCCGGTAGAGAAATCAACCTTCTCTGCCTTCCACCTCTTTGCAGAGGTGATGATGGAAGGGGTCTGTGTAAACCCAAAGTAAAGCAAAAGAGAAAACACAGCTCTAGCTGGTCTCTGCTGTGGTTTTCCTCAGGATTAGGGCTGACCATCAGTGACCAGCTTTGCACTTACCCAGACCATGTCTGGAGAGCAGGCCACACATATGAAATTACTTTTCTGGGTCTCATCACAAAACCTCCTTTTTTTGATACCATCTGCAATGGCATCTACCTTTTACAGTCTTTCTCTAGGTCTATTTGCTTGCACTTTTCAGAGCTGAATCTTTTTTTATCATTCCCGGCTCATGTCTCTGAATCCTCAAGACCACATCGGGATTGTTCCTCCCCAGCTGGGATTCACAACATCACTGTCACCTGCACACATGCTGTGTCTCTCCTTCCAGGTCACTAGTGGTACCAGAGAAGAGTCGCTTCTAACAAAGATGCATACAGCTTCCCACTAAACAATTCGTACACCATCCCTTTAAGCCCCATACAATTTTCCTATGGAGCTGTAGCCACCTCGTCAATTTGCAAGCTCACGCTCCAGTGCTGGCAGCCCAGCTGACAGGGTATACACAGGGTCAGGCCATTTCCAAGTCCCCTCCCTTTGCACATGAGAGCTCAGCTTCTTCCGGGCTGCCTTGGTCCACATGTCCCGTGCAGAGGGCACTGGCAGTCACCACTGTGTGACTTTGGCTACTGGAGCAGGTCTGCGAGCAAAACCTTTCTGCAAAAGCAAATCAGCCTGAGTGCCCACCAAGTGCCCCGCTCGCCCTGCCCAGGCGGAGGTCACCGTGGGGCATGTGGCACGCTAAGAGCAGAGCAGTGCAGCACCTAAGTGACATAGAAAAGCTGCTGAGCTACAGCCCCCGGACTCCACTGAACTCTCCTGGAAGACCTGTGTTTTGGCAGCTGCCTGTATGCCCACAAGACACCATCCATTAGGAAATGAAAGCCCCCAAAAGCCTAGTCCACCTTGCCAGTGGCACACACTGGAGACGAACACTCCTCCTAGCCAGTGGACAGGCAGAGCTGGGGTTGTTCTGGCCTGTTGGAGGTACTGACATCTTAGATAAAAAGAAATGGAAAGATTACTTTGGACAGAGTCAACTATTTTGCTGTGGCCAAACCACAATGTTTCATTTTAATTTAAACCTACTGAAGTTTGACACTTTCAACTATGTTCATCAAAAACGCTTAGAGGAGTTTCCAACACAACAAAGCATCTTCCAAGTGAGAAAGCAGTGAGTCTTGCCTTGCAAATCTCAAAACGTTTAGCTACTACTCAGAATTTTTCATCGTTTTATTTTTTTTCTAAAATGGGCACCTCAGAAGTCACAGAACTTTGCGAGAACAGTAAGAAATGTCCACATGGCTCATGCAGTTTGTTTGGCTTCCAAAGTATGTTTGTTGATCGACTGCTACCTGCCAGGAGGCTCCCAGCGACACCTCTGTGCTGCGGCAGACCATGCTCCAGCATCCCCGTCCCTGCTCAAGCACCGGCCCAGCTGCCCCGCAGTGAGGCAGGCTGCGGCAGCCTCCCCAGGGACTGCAGGGCACCGAGACGTGGAACGGGGCAGGCAGCCTCCTGCACAGGCTGCCGTCTGCAGCGAGCGCCAAGAGACGGAGGAGACCGCGGCCCGGCACATCAGGCCCTGCCCAGCCCTCATGCTGGCTGCTCTCTCCCACCCTCATCATCTCCCTCCTGGCCCCCTCGGACAAATGCCTGCACTGCGGACGATGAGGTGCTGCAACACGAGGCCACGCGCTTACTCCGGCTTCTCAAAGCCCCAAAGCAGGAGTCCTATGGGAGATGGTAGGAAGCCACACTGTGAGAGGACTGTGACAGGGCCACCAGCCACGGGTACAGGGTATAAGTGTGCCTGGGGCCAATGGAGGTTTCCCACTTCCGCCCCGGCCTGCTCCTCCCAATGGCTCACACCACCCATGATGCTTTCCCTGAGAAACCGTAACTTGTGTTTCTAGCTGCTTCCACCATTTAAGTAGCAAACACCCTGCTTTAAGCACCAAGGCTGCTGCAGGCTCTGTGAGAAGGGGTCGGCACAGGGTGCGGCGAGATCGCCCACCACCCCTCTGCCATCACCCCGCACTGCGTTTGGTGAGCTGCACAAATCCACCCTTCGCACAGTTTAACTGGCCCCGGGGAGCTGCCGGAGGAGGCCCTGCTCCACACACTCGGCCCACGGGGCTGTCACAGCCGGGCTGGGTGCCAGCAGACACCTCCAGGGACCAGCTCCAAGCCCTGGCTGAGCCGGGAAACACCGGGCCAGGTGCCAGCAGGCCACGATCACGGCACGGGACCAGGTCAGGGCAGCGGCAGCCTCAGGGCTGTCCTACGGGCACGGACAGACCCTGGGGTTCGAGGCAGGCGCTGTGGGCCCCAGCAGGCCCTGGGAGCTGGCTCCAGCCCAGCTCCTCCTCTGCCCTGCTAATCTGTCCAGGCCGCTGAGCAGGACCTCCATCATCACTGCCTGGGAAGGGTCTCAGCACCTGTCAGGACCACAGACATCTAGGAATCAGCCCTTTGGTTCTGTGCCTCACCCTACAGCCAGCAGCTTGGCAGGGACAGAGGCCCCTTGTACCCTGTGGGACTTCATTGACCAGAACCACTGCAGAGGAGAGAAGCTGCTGCATCACTGATGCCACATCATGCTGCAGGTGTTTTTCTTGTGGCATTCCCCCACCATAGTACTGAGTGAGCTTACTGCTGGTCTCTGGTCAAGGGAGAAGCAACCCCAGCTACGCTGGAAGCTACTTATGAAAACACTTTTCCTGATGCAGCACCAAGAAGTACTACATGTGCAGGGCTGCTGTGTTTTCTGAAAACCTCAGAAAAAAACCACAATACTAAAACACGCAACACCTCTCTTAGCTGCTGCAATGGTCTATTGCTAAAGCATCTTTTATATGGTGTACTTTGTGTCTTGCTTTGTGATGTCTCATTGCTCCCATAAAATGTCCCAGAACTAGCATCTATTATTAGTTGTTAAATGTGGAGAAAAAATATCACTGGCTTTTTATTTTAAATCAAGAGTCTTTTGGAGTACTATTTTGTAAAGGTAAAGAGCGTTATAAACCTTATCGTGGACACAGAAAATAACTCTTTGCCCTGCACATGAGCCCCTTCTAAACCACTAGCCAGAATCCCTCTAAACACTGCATGTCCTGGCATCATGACACAAAAAAGGCACCAGCAGAAATAGTCATCTTGCAGGTCATGCCAGCCAGCCCACCCAGTGCCTTTTTAGAGGAGAGAGAATTTCATTCAAGAAGGCTGAGAACACGCTGGATCAATGTAGGACTGAGTGATCAGTCAACCCATCTTTTTTACACCAGGCTGCAAAACCCAGTTTCTTACTTGCATAAAAGTTCCGTAAAGACCTACATTTTCCTGGGAAAAGCATGAGGTTTTCAAGAACACATCACCCAGAATACGCATTGCAGCATCCTTCCATGATATTTGAAAAATCATGGCAGTCAGGTGAAGTCCCTGGTCACTGGAAAAAGGGAAACATTGCATCCATTTTTGAAAAGGGTAGAAAGGAGGACCCTAGGAAATAGCAACCTCTCAGCCTCACCTCTGTGCCTCGGAAGCTCATGGAGTAGATTCTTCTAGAAGCTATGCTAAGGCACATGGAGAGCAGGGAGGTGATTCAAGACAGCCAGTATGGCTTCACCAAGGGCAAGTCCTGCCTGACCAACCCAGTGGCCTTCTATGATGGACCGATCACATCAGTGGACAAGGGAAGAGCTACAAATGTCATCTGTCTGGACTTCTATAAGGCCTTTGACACAGTCCCCCACAACATCCTTCTCTCTAAATTGGACAAATATGGATTTGATGGGTGGACTCTTCTGTGGATGAGGAATTGGTTGGATAGTCGCATCCAGAGGGTCAATGGCTCAATGTCCAGATGGAGATTGGTGACAAGTGGTGTCCCTTCGGGGTTCACATTGGAACCAGTACTGTTTCGTATCTTCATCAACGACATAGTGGGATTGAGTGCATCCTCAGCAAGTTTGCAGATGACACGAAGCTGAGTGGCGCAGTTGACACAGCTGAGGGATGGGATGCCATCCAGAGGGACCTGGACAAGCTCAAGGAATGGGCCCATGTGAACCTCATGAGGTTCAACAAGGCCAAGAGCAGGGTCTGGCACCTGGGCCAGGGCAACCCTTGGTATCAGCACAGGCTGGAGGATGAAGGGATCAAGAGCAGCTCTGCCGAGAAGGACTTGGGGGTACTGGTGGATGAAAAGCTGGACATGAGCTGGCAATGTGCGCTCACAGCCCAGAAGGCCAACTGTATCCTGGGCTGCATCCAAAGCAGCGTGGCCAGCAGGTCAAGGGAGATGACTCTGCCCCTCCACTCTGCTCTGGTGAGCCCCTAGCAAGAGTACTGTGTCCAGCTCTGGAGCCCTCAGCACAGGAAAGTCATGGACCTGTTGGAGAGGGTCCAGAGGAAGGCCACGAAAATGGTGAGAGGGATGGAGCACCTCTCCTATGAGGACAGGCTGAGAGAGTTGGGGCTGTTCAGCCTGGAGAAGAGAAGGCTCCGGGGAGACCTTGTTGCCGCCTTCCACGACTTAAAGGGGGCCTATAAGAAAGATGGGGACAGACTTTTCAGCTGGGCCTGTAGCGATAGGACAAGGGGTAATGGTTTTAAACTAGAAGAGGGCAGATTTAGACTACATAGAAGGAAGAAATTTTTCACAATGAGGGTGGTGAAACCCTGGCACAGGTTGCCCAAAGAGGTGGTAGATGCCCCATCCCTGGAAACATTCCAGGTTAGGTTGGATGGGGCTCTAAGCAACCTGATCTAGTTGAAGATGCCCCTGCTCATTGCAGGGGGGTTGGACTAGATGACCTTTAAAGGTCCCTTCCAACCCAAACTATTCTATGATTCTATGATTTCTACTGCCAGATTTCTTCCTTTGAGGCCTTCCACCTGATAAGCATCAGCAACCAAACCCTTTTTATCTGCACGTCTTGTCTAAGAAGGTAGGAAGCTTCCTATATAAGTATTGTGCATACATGGCTCAAAGGTATCATATGACTTGGTACTACATCAAGTTTAGGTGTATCCCCGAGTACGATGGTCTCGGTAGCAAATGCCCATTGTGCATACTGAGCCACATTGTGTGCCTGCACAGCCACAGAGAGTTTGCTTGTGTTGAACTCTGCAGATTTAGAGCACACAAAGGTTCTTTTGTCAAGGCAAATCGAACGTTGAATAATTTCACAGATTAAGAAACAGAGAGAGAGGTTAAGTCATCTACCCTTGACCAAGCAACTTGTTTATTAGGAAAGCTGAGAGTAAGAGACTTGCCTGTGCACAGGGTAGTAGACAGAGTTGCATCTCCTAATTTTTGCAGTGAACAGTTTCTTGGAAGTGCAGCAGACCAACACAGCCTTTTTTTTTTTTTAATGGTATTAATTACAATTAAAGCAGCAGCATTTCTGCAGGAAGACAGCTGCAGTGTGTAACTGCCTGATGATAACATGTGATGTCATATAACCTGCCAGTGTAGTACAGGCCCAGGTAGGTGTTTCAACCTCACTTTGCTTTATCACAAAGTCTATTGGAAGGCCAAAAATTGAGCTGTGGATTTGGGCACAGTGAAGCTATGGTTACGCTACAGCAAGGGATATGGCTGAGAGCAGTTAGGTGCTGTACCTTTGCTTCATCAGTGGGAATTTGAGCTTTGCCAGTTGACTCAGGGACAGAGAGAGTGACCAGTTGTTGGGGCAGGGGGCCAGGGATGACTGCTAGAGGAGGCCCTGGCTACGGAGGCTGCTGCCTGCCTGCCTGTGTGGACATCCCAGTGCCCAATCCTGGTGCAGGACTCCTCCAAACAGATGTGCCTTTCAGGCGTTCTTTGCTAAAAGCAGGAGGCTACTTTCCCTGGTACGAGCATCTGCTGCAGCAAGGGCTGTTGTTGCAGAACACTTAAGATTTGGAGGGACAATGCTGGGGAGTGAGATTCTGCTCTGATCTAGACTATTTGCAGAGACCTTACTTAAAAAGAGCAATTTAACTCAGTGCAGGTTTCTATTGGTAATAGCTTATGTGGACTCTACCCTTGTGAAGTTTCCTGCAGATTTCCTTGAGAGCTGCCATGCCTTTTGTCTAACCAGAGTGGATTACATTGCTTATTTTACTATAATGGAGGCAAAGAGAGTTTCTCTGTAGGTTGCAGGCAACACCCTCTGAATTTCTTTGGCAAGGATATTCACTGACGGCTAGTAATATATGAATAGATACTGGAGAGCTGCACCATGAGGCATCTGTGGAGGCAACATGGCTTTGAGGAGCGGGGATGGAGCTTTACACTCTGGGTGCAGTGCCTGGGAAGAAGTCTGTGGTAGCCTCCTCCGTGTACCTCCTTGCTGCTCAGACGTGCAGAGACCCTCCTTTTCATCCTCCTGTTCAGTAACACAGGCAGGAGCACTCAGCTTGTTCGCTCACCCCCAGACGTTTCATCCCGTCCTGCTGCGTGGTTCTGCAGTGAAGTCGTCATTTCCAAGGCAACTGGCTGTGGTCCCACAAACATGGGATTGCAGCTTCACCGCAGGCTCGGGCAGCTCCATCAGCCTGGCGGCTGCGGAGGAGGAGGAGGCTCCTGCCCTTTGCAGGAGCCAGGAGTGTGAGGGAAACGTCCGGGCAGCGAAAGCAGGTGAGGGGTCCGAAAGCAGGCGAGGGGTCCGTGCCCTCCAAGAGACCCACTGGAGCCAATCCTTGACTTTCTCCTGGAGGTAGCCAGTGTCACATGTGCCTCCTTCTGTCCTGTTATGTTACACCACCCAGATTCAGTTGGTGGTAAATCCTGGAAAGACTCAGGGCTGCCTCAAATGGAGAGGGAAGCTTGAACTAACTCGATGCTCTCTTAGTTTTTCTGACACTTCTAAAATGTGCTATGACTTCAGCATTCAGCTTTTGTGTTTCCATTGCCAGTAATCTGTAGCAGAAACACCCACCAAGCCAACTGCAGTCTTTTTCTTACCAGTGAACTTAGCATGATCTAAAAGTTGCAGTTGTACAGTGCCTTTTAGCACCATTTAAAATCTTGCATTTGTGGAAGGGATCATAAAGCACTTTTAAAGCATTAATTCATAATCTCAGTATCACCCCATTCACCAGAGAGCTGAAAACATGTTTTTGCTTTGGTTTTACTTTTTCTTTTTTTAAGAGAAAGATTTGGAGTTACATTATTTCTACAATACAATAGGAACACAATTTTCTACAAACAATAGGAACAAACCCAAGCCACTGAACTAGTTCCCACAATGCAAATACAACAATGAAACCTATATTATAATTCACTGAGTTTGATGCTAAATACTCCGATCTTTACTGAAAAAAAATCCACAATTTTTTTTGTGTTTTTTAAGAAATCTGATGCCTGGAGCACAACAATAAGAGGTGAGTTCTTTGGTTGTTCATGCTGGGATACAGGTTATTGCCAGCAGTTATGCAAAACTGCAAAGTTTGATAAACCACTGCCCCATTTAAGAAGAAACAGGTATTCGATTTCATGGGAGTTACACAGTAGAGCTATTTTCAAAAGGAATTAGGGATTCAATTGAAGAGTTCCCACTTGCTGCAAAGAGCTTTTGTTTTACCAAAAAACTCACACTAACATGGAAATAGTTTGATTTGTTGCACTACCTTGTGGCAACAGTCCTTGCTTTCCATCTGTCCTCAATCTCATCTCTGGGTGGTGAAGGCATGCAAGGTGGCTGGCCCCGGTGTTGTGGGGGGTGCAGTCAGAGGAAGGGGCTGGTTG
>NW_010512978.1:0-4899 GCF_000687285.1 Phaethon lepturus
CCCCATCCCCCTGTGCCACTCAGGGGGGAGGTGATCTTATTAAATGGGTGTTTTAATATTTGTTCTTCTTTCCAGACTTTTGTCAAACAGCTGCAAATCAAAATCACATTATTTCATTAAAATGACTTGTATATCATGCTGTATAATTAGTCCTACTGTATTTCCTTTATCATCATGCAATACATGTCAATTACTATTTGCAGGTTTGGAGGTGTGCCTATTCGTTACACCATCTTTCCTGAAAGGCTTGAAAATAAAAGTGTTTTCATTTAGTTTATTAACCTTACGTAAATGGCAACATAACTATCGTTGATTTGCTGCCACTACCTTGGCAATATTTAAACACTATTATAACTTAGCTCAACATTCCAGTTTTTTCTCTCAAATGAATGCTTCTAGGCTCAATTTATGCTCTGTCAACATATAATGATCATAGATGTGAGCTGGCTCATAATCCAGAGATACTAGGTTACAATGCACTGCCATGGAAACTGTTGTATTGCATTTTCTGTACTTGATTTAAGACATTTGAAAATCACAGCAAATGTTTGCCTGTCTTCCTGTCGTGGTTTGACATCATAAAATTTCAAAACCACAAATAACCAATAGAGAGCGTTCATACAGTTCTTGGATCTAACTTTAAAAATATAAAAAGAAACAAGAAGTAATGGTTTCTTGGGAAGAAAAAACGCCATAACTCCGAATGTGCCCCCCTTCCTTCTTTGCCACAGCTTTATATTGCTGAGCATGACATCATATGGCATGGAATATCTCTTTGGCCAGCCTGGGTCAGCTGTCCTGGCTGTGTCCCCTCCCCGCTTCCCGTGCGCCTCCTTGCCTTCTTGCTGGCAGGCCAGCATGAGAAGCTGAACAGTCCTTGACTGCTTAGCAACAATGATGCTATGATTCTGTGGAGAAAATTAACTCTATCCCAGCTGAAACCAGGACACCATTCTTGTAAGCTTCCATTAAGCTTTTGTTTATTTTTTAGTGTGTTACACTGTCATAAAAGGGTAAATGAAGCATGAATAATTCCCACTGAAAACCCCAAGGAGAAAAGCCTATAGTGATATGAGGTTTACAGTCAATTATCTGTGTCTTTAAAAATATATTGCAGTGTCAAAAAAAGTAGATTAATGTTTTTAAAAATTAGGAAATTCATCAATAGGAAAGGAAACTAAACATACAATCATAGAATCATAGAATAGTTTGGGTTGGGAGGGACCTTTTAAGGTCATCTCGTCCAACCCCCCTGCAGTGAACAGGGACATCTTCAACTAGATCAGGTTGCTCAGAGCCCCATCTAACCTGACCTTGAATGTTTCCAGGGATGGGGCATCTACCACCTCTCTGGGCAACCTGTTCCAGTGTTTCACCACCCTCATTGTGAAAAATGTCCTCCTTATATCTAGTCTAAATCTTCCCTCTTTTTGTTTAAAACCATCACCCCTTGTCCTATCGCTACAGGCCCTGCTAAAACATCTGTCCCCATCTTTCTTATAAGCCCCCTTTAAGTACTGGCAGGCTGCAAGAAGGTCTCCCCAGAGCCTTCTCTTCTCCAAGCTGAACAACCCCAACTCTCTCAGCCTTTCTTCATAGGAGAGGTGTTCCATCCCTCTGATCATTTTTGTGGTCCTCCTCTGGACATGCTGAACTATAGGAATGATATCACCATCTTGGGGTCCTCAACAGGAAAGTCTGTTTCCTGTAGAATGGCGAAGTTGCATCTCATCTTGGTGAAGACTCTCATCCTGAAAAGAATCTCTACTACCAAAATCTACAAGCTTTAAGAGAATGATAGCATTTCTCCAGGGTTCAGACACTGTTAAGTTTTTAATCTCCTTCCCAATGAACCTTTGATGAGCAAGAATGGGGTTTTTGTAGTTGACAAGTGCAGAAAGCAGCGAGAAGGTCTAATGCTTCCCTGCACTTGGAAATAAACATTCCTCTTACAGATCATCAGTAGCAAATGGTCACAACTGAAAGCAGGAGATGTTTCTGGTAGCAGTGAAATTTCTCAGGCATCTGGTTCATATGTACTTTTCATGCAATTATACCAAATTGAGGTCTGGAAACAATTTTTATTCAGATCTGATTGGCACATACTCTTGGTGTTCCTCTGTAGAATTAGGCAGAGTCTTTTCCCAGTGGTCATCTGGGAGGTGTCTCCAATAAATTTCCTTCTATTGCAGAGCCTTACAACGTTGGAAATATTGAATACTATAATTGTGGCTTTTGTTGTTTGGATATAGGTCTTATGTTTGCTGTAGAACTTTGGAATTAATTCTGTGGCCTATGATGTTTCCATAGTATGTAGAATACATATTCTGTACATCTCCTATTATAATTATTGTATGGCTTTCTGCAATGTCAGGGATTTAGACTTGTTGAACAAAGTGTCCTTTCCAGATCTATACCCTTATGTTCTTTTACAAATTGGCAAGGAGTCCAATGATTTATACTGTGCTCCTGGTTCTACCACAGACTTCATGGATGACACTTGAAGTTGCACCCTTCCAATATTACCTGTCTATTCAGTAATCTATTAGATATTTCTGTTTAGGATTCTGCCACATACTCTGAAATAGTATATCATAAACACCTGACTCAGAAACCATACTCTCTTATTCTTTTATTATTTGTGGGAAATAAAAGTTTTAAAAAAAACATTTAAAAAACAGTTTTGGCTCCTCTTTTCTGTTGGAGAACATTTGCTTCAAAAAACTTCATTAATACAAATTTAAAGTTGACTGACAGTAGATCAAATTGCATGTACAACAGTGTTTCTGTGTACTGAGCTTGTCTGGGATGGAGTTAATTTTCTTCATAGCAGCCCATATGGTGCTGTGCTTTAGATTTGTGACCAAAACTATGTTACATGCCAGCTGGGGTCAATTGACCACACCCTGGAAAGCAGAATTTATCATTGGCTTAATCTGAGACTAAATTGCACCAGTAACTGTTCCATTGGCTTTACGTAGTACTGTAATATTATGTTGGGTTGACAGTATTGCCACAGTTAAAGTTCCACCATTGTAACAACCTGATAGTACTACCCCTTGCTGTTATTCCATGCGGGCACAAGTGCTACTGCCAGTAGAAACCTGGACAGGCTCAAAAGTGAATACAGAGCTCTGGGGGCAGTAGTCAAGGGCAAGGGGGCCCAGGTGGTGGTTTCTTCAGTTCTGCTGGTGAGGGGAAAGGGTGTGAGGACAAGGGCACTAATAGGACCAGTCAATAATTGGCTGCAGAACTGGTGTTGGTGACAGGGTTTTGGGATCTATGAACATGGGACCTTGTTTGCATATCACATCTGCTTGGGAGAGATGGGATCCACTTCACTAAGCAGGGCAAAAATATTTTTGCCAACAGGACAGCTGACCTGGTAAGGAAGGCTTTAAATTAAGAATGACAGGGGAGGGAGAGAGTAAACAGCAGCCCTGTGAGGGAGTGACAGTTCTCAAGGCACCCTGTAAGACGTAATCACTGTTACACCACATTACAGATGAGGAAGCAAAAGCAGTGAGATGAGAAGACACACAGATTTCAGAGTCCAAGTTGTGCAGAGGCTCACCAACTTTCTAAACAGATCAGCTGGTCCTTATGTCTGATGTGAACAGTGGTAGCTTGAGTGCATGCCACTGTTTTAAAACAGAGAGATAAGTAATACACTCAGTTTAGCTACAATCATATCTTTGTTTCTTAATAAGAAGAATTATCAGCCAGTAATGATGTTTGTTATTTGTTTGTATCATAGTTGTGGCTGGAAACACCAGATAAATTTCATGGCCTCTGCTGCACTAGAACTCCTACACATTACACCAAGGAGCATAACAAACCTGTCGGTGAGTTGTACACATGCCACAAACTGACGAAGACAGACATCATTAATATCTTTTATAATGTTGGATAAAATTTTCTGGATTCTTGGATACTTGATTGCCTTTTGTGGGAAATTCTCAGAGTGTTCCACTTTTTGTGACTAGGTATTCCTTGCCACTAGATTTCTAAATCAAGATATTCCTCACAGTTTTTTCCTGCCATTTTCTTCTCTATTTACCAGGCTTCTTCTCTTTTTTTAAATTAATTTTTTGTAATCATAGCTAAACAGATATTATCTAAAGGCTGGATAGGCCTTCTCAAACATCAAGAATACAGTTCTATGATATTTCAGGTAGCTCCATGGAGAATGTAACCCTAGAAAGTGAGTAATGTCTCTTCTAATTGTCACAGTCCATTTGGATCTCTCAAATTTACAGAATGATGCACTCTGTAAATTAAACTTTATTTTATGAGCTCATTAGGAAATAAAACCAACACAACAAACAAGGGCTCAAACCCCTTTGCACAGACTAGTCTAACACATGAATTCACTAATTCATCACTTAAGTCATGAGACTCCTTACTCACAAGTTCTCTAATTCATAACTTGCAACTCATAACTTGAAACTCATAATTCATGCACCTATGAGCAAAATAGTTACCTAGCCAACAGTGAGAGTGCTCATCTTTCCTCCTCCATCACAGTGCAGACATCCCCTGTGTCACACCAGGAAGCACAAAAGCCTCAACAGTCCAGCTGCTGTTAGATCCACTTAAAAAGCTTTTTTAGGTAAGCTGGTGTTTTTAAACCTTCCAACTTGGAAGTTTGGTCTATACCATTTGCATGAGTTAGCAGATTCTGAAGAAACTGCCACTCAATATGTAAGGATGATGGCTACAGGAGACAGCAAGCTGCAGGTGATAATGGCTGCATAATGACCTTTTAGCTCTTTCTGCCCACCTGTCCTGCCTACATGGTGCCCTCACTTTACCTAATGGTGCTGCTCCCAGCATATATCAGGCCTTAGCATGAGCTGTGTCAGCCAAAAATCTGAGCAGGAGTTGAGTGAACAGTCA
>NW_010512979.1:0-9901 GCF_000687285.1 Phaethon lepturus
TCCTTTCCAACCTAGTGATTCTGTGATTACTGGATTTAAAGCTGCACTTTGGACAGATGGAGAGGAAAAATTCTGCCCATAGCAAATTCATGTAACAATACCATCTTCCAAGTTTAGGTCACCTTAATTTGTTTGACTGACAAGTGAAAATTGGTTCATCTCTTCAGAGATGACTATCAGAAGGACATCAGTAGGAACACTATACAGCAAAGCTTTCAAGTGCTCAACCTACTGTTTATGTAACATTTTGCATAATACACTAATTTAATGAGAGTGTTGAGAATACATGCTTGAATCTTGGAAACATTTCTGGAAATTTTGAATTTGATAATCTGAAAGGCTTTCTGATGTGGCAGAAGATTATAGGAACAACAGTCATCCTCTTTTTGCAGTCTTTATTTTTTGTGAAAGAAAAGTCAAAGGGAGAAGACTCAGGTATTTCCCAGGAAAAAAACAAACCAGTAAATTCTGAAACTTTTCAGCTGTAAATTATTCCTCCCTCTGGGTTTTTTTTTGTTTGTTTGTTTGTTTTTTAACTGGAAGTTTAATCCTCCCTCCTTTCCTATGAACAGCCACAGTTTTGATGAGTGAGAAGCATTGCTGCTGTTAACGTTTATCCTTAAGATTCACGTCTAAAGAGCAAAAGGAAGTTTTGCTACTAGGAAAAAAGGTTTTCACCTCTCTTTTGCCTTCAAAGCTACAAGCCCAGACATTCCACTGTATCCCTGGCTAAAAATGTGTCAGACACTTACCTCCCTCTCAGAGTAGAAAAATAGGTCTTCATGGAGTTCTCCATCTGTCAATGCAATGATGACACTTGCAGTTCTGTAACCTAAACACACAAACTTCTTTAGTCCCTTGTTTTTGAGTTGTATTTGTTAAGCTAGCCTAGAAAACCTCCTGCCAGCAACCTGTTAGCACACTTAAAGGACCAGAAAGAGTGAACATCAAGCCCATGTCCCTACCTCCCTTCAGCCCACCAGTTTTTAGAAGACATTAACTTCTGCACACTTTTCCCACTCGGGCACCTGCCTTCAATACCAGTTTTATACCACATTCCTTTGATGTGCCAACGATTTTTAATTAGCAGCCTCTCATAATTATTTCAATATTTCAGACTAGTAGATTAGACTGCAGACACCATAAAAAAAATGCAATTTGTTCAAAGTTTTTTCCTGATTTTATTAATGCTGTCAATTCAAGAAATCCAGGTATTTTTTTTTTTAGCTTGTGATAAAAAGCTCAACTGGGATTTAAACGGATATGGTAGTAAAACGGCCTAAAATCTTCAACCTTCCTATGTAACATATTTCAGGAATATAGTTAAACCTTGTAGTCTTCCCCTTGATTGATTACAGCCTGGATTTTGCAAGTTTGTATTAGTTTTCAGGAGTGGCCAAACAGAATTAATCCATATTTCTGACAATAGATTTGCTACAGAGCTGAAGGAGCTCTGTAGGTACATCTTGCACAAACGCTATTATGGAAAGATAAAGGCTAAATATGTCAAGGTGTGTAAATTATCAACGTTTAATTTTGTTCAACCATCTAGGGCATTCTTCTGCCATTACAAGCAGCTGTGTCTTTAACATGCTGTTGCTGAAGAGATAAAAATCCAAACAAGCAACTTCAATTACTGCAGAATAGAGCTCTGATACCTATTTTGTTGGTCCCACTTAAAAATCCCCAATTTTAAATAACGTGGTAATGATGCAACAAGGAAGTCAAGTGCTTGACAAACAATAAGCAACATGCAGGGTCATTCACACTGCAGATGCCTTACTCAAGCGCCTAGGCTCTTTCTGTAGGAAATGGAGAAAAGTGAGCACTTCTTGTACAAACTTAGGAGCCTACATGACCTCCAGAGATGCCTTTCTCTCCACATTGACTGCTGCAGGAGCCTTTGGACTTACTGCAGGTAGTATAAACACTCCTTTTAGTGCAGCGAGGACAAACACACAGAACTAATGAAGACAAAATACACAGGTCAACATTCAGACCTGAGGACCTAGTTGTCCACTGCTGCTTGCATATGGTGGCAATGTGTTTACACGTAACATGTATACCAGCATGTAAAAGCATTATCAATCCCAAATCAAAACGTTCTAGCTATCTGTTCTGTTCTGCTGCAGTCATATTTCACAGGCGAGTCCCAAAGCTGTATGGACTTAGTCACTACTTCATTTTATTCATGTGTGGCCCTGCAAAACGGTTAGGCCTGGCTTTGTACTCAAACACCTCAATGCCCATCTTTTGGTTTCCAAGAAGCAACATTTATATTTCTCCTGCAGGCTTTACAGTGCAGAAAGTTTTTACATTAATTACAAGGAAGTAAAGGACAAACATTTGTGCAATTGCCTGCACTTACTACTGGATTTAATAACTGTTTATTGAGAAAAACTTTTACTTAACAACATCTCCACATACTCATGTTTCAGAAGGGAAGAATAAACAGTTACTCGAGTCCCCAGGCAAAAAGAACAAAATAAGGTACCAGGCAGCTTTGGTAAGAGTAGGCACCTTCAGCCAGCCTGGCTTCTCACTTTTGGCCTGAAATGCATTCATCCCAGCTCTGGATCCTTAAAGCCCCACCTGTTCCTTTTCCTTTTCAGGAAAAACTACTCTGAATATCATTGCGTTCCTGCAAGAATAGGAGCCACCCCCCCACCTTTTCCACAGTGAAGTTGCATGTCAATTCTATTAAAGTTATCAGTCAAAAAGAAAGAGAAAAAAACATTCAATGGATCAAGAAAGTCTCTCACCGTGAACATTTTCATAGTAAATCTGTTCACTTGCCTGAAATTAAATCAGAAGATTATTAGCAATAAATGAATAATAATACTTTGTGGGCATCTACACATGCACCAGAAAGAAAGAGCAGATGGCAGTGAGGATGTCATGTTTGTAGTCTGTGCATAACCTCTGCTTTCAGAAATACCCGCTTCACAGAAGAAGATTCTTGCCTATGGTTTTGATCATGTTACTTCAAGGTCTTATCTAAAGCATAACTCAAACCAACCCAAAGGCTATTGGCCAACAATAACGTAGCCTCTGAAAATCGCATTCACCTTCCTCCTTGAGAAACATCCTAGGTCCATTGATAAATATTCCCCAGCACCTCTAGATCAACTACCTAATTGCAAATAAACCAACTGCAGAGAGAGATTCTTATGGTCCGGTCTGTCAATTGATCTATGCACAAGCATATTATGCAAGGCAGAAAAGCATATTATGCAAGGCAGAAGGGCAAATGCTTCAGTATGCGTCAATTCAAAATTAAACAGTAGGGCACCCTGAACATATTTGGTTGATGAGTTTTGTTTCTGTTCTGAATTTAAATTTGAGTTTTTTTGACTTCTGCAAAGTTTCTAAAGTCACCAAAGTCTGGGATTTAGTTTTGGACTCCTAGTTAAGAGCAAGCATCTCTCGCAGGTCACTTGAATTTTTGTTGTGTGTTCACATGCATTTTCAATAGGCAGACAGTTCTACAATCCTCCCAAATGCATATGTAGTACAGAAGTGGGAGGGGGTTCAGGAGTTCAGGTTTAGAGAAACTCCTGAGCTTGTAAATATACAGAAGGGGAAGATCAGAGCAGGCAATAACTTTTGCGCAGCATTATTTGACCAGTGAGAACCGTTTAGAGCCACGGCCTCAGCCCCAACCCAACTCTAACAAGGTTACTATAGTGCCAATACAGGACTCCGGACAGCTTTCCACTATTCATGAGCATAGTTCCATGTGGGATTGCAATGCCAAAGCCTTCTGCCTTGTCCTAAGCTGAAAAGGCAGCTCCCCCCATAAAAGCTGAAGGCAAAAAGAAAGATAGGTGGTAACGTTTGCAGCTCCCTTGTACCAGCTACAACACTGAATGCGTACACTTCAATGTACCTATTCCATAAAAGGGAAATAGCCCCACTTACCTACCAGCGATTTATTAACCAGATTCCTATGTTTAACAGTTCCTGAGGAGCACCCAGACACAGTTTAGAGGCGCTATAGCATGCATCTAGTTACCCTTTCAAATCCTTCATGCATGTATGTGTCGCCTCCTGGAAGGACTTTCTGAAGCTCTTCTAGACCCTGGCGTATCTGTTCCCTGAAATGAATGCAGATGCATTTTTAGATCCAAGATCAAATTTATCAGGACCTGATATCCAGGTGAAGGCATGCATGGCAGAGAGGGGGGAAAAAAAAGTTAACCCAATGTTTATATAGGCTAAGGTAATGTTATAGCATAAGGTAATGTCCAGGTAAATACCTGTGGAAAATAGAGCAGATGTGCTCCCAGTGTTCCCACAGCCTGAGGAAAGCATCACAACAGCAGCATCTCCTAGGTCAATATCCATACATTTGTTTCTAAACAAATATTCCCTGCATAACCCTGGTCAAACCTCTGATGCAGAAGCAGAACAGCTGACTTGCACCTGGTACTTTCCTCACTTATGCTTGCTGACTTGACTATACAAATGTAATCAAACAGCCACAAAAAGACACACTCTCAAACCATCCTGACAACTCCAGTTTATTTGGACATTATACCTTCAGTTCCTGTCCAAACTGACTTGAAGATTAAAGCCTTTCCCAATAGCTTATTACGATTCATGGTATCTGGTTTTTGGTTTTGGGGTTTTTTTTGGTGTTGGTGGTGGGTTTTTTTTATTTTTTTTTGGTGGGTTTGGTTGGTGTGGGGGTTTTTTGTTGTTGTTGGGGTTTTTTTGTTGGGGTTTTTTTTGTTTTTGTTTTTACACAAATCCGAGACACAGTGACAGACTAACTGCAGGCTAAATGGGGTGGACACTCATTTGCTGTTCCACTGAGTTGCAGACACCAAACTCTGGAAGCCAAGTACAGGCCAGAAGTCTTTAATACTAAGCTAATGCCCTGTAATGCATGGAGTGTATCTCCAAGCAAACTATACAATCTTCATGGGAAACACATTAAGTCACTGCATGCAGGACCGCACTGACACTGCAAGACCGAATGCCAAAGTCAGTTTTATCCCTGCATTTTTTTAACTACTTCAGAAAACCCAGTTTGTGTGATCACATACTCGATCTCACATTTGCAAGGCTGATTGCAGCAGTGCATCAACATTATGCAAGTCTACAGAGCAGTAATTCCCCCAGGGAGAAAAGAGTATCTGCTTTTGCAACAGGTGGAATTACCAAACTTTCAAGAACTCATTCTGTACCTGCAATATCTCAAACTAGTTAGACACTGAGCTGTGTATCATAGGTGGGCTAGGGGCAGATATTTCCTCCATTCAGCTACCCATGCACATACCAAGCCAAAGCTGAATATAAAAATCAAGAGCATTTCCTGTGATCAGAACTACTTTTCAAACATGAGCACTGAAATTTTAAAATACACAAAGGTCTTTAAATATGTCAATCCAGTCCCATTACATGCACAGATTTTTTTCCAAAAGGGATGCTAAACACCCTCAATCTTCACATTCACATGCAGGTACACCACATGGAGGCATGGGCAAGGTAGAAGAGGTTTTGCCACTACTCCAGCCTCCCTGTTAAGAAAGGCCAGCGTTAACTAAAGGACCAGCATGAAGCCCACACCTTGTTTGTCAGATCTCCAATAAAAGCCAGCAGCTCTGCAGTCAGCTGGCTTTTAGACTAATACCATGTCAATATCCTGTTCCCAGTCAGCATTTCTAGGACAGCTGGATAAATATGAAATACATTTCCACATGGGAAACACTTAAGTCTCATAGCTTAGAGCCTTAACAGACTAGAGATCTTTGCAGTGGGGTGTGTTCACAGGGTAGGAGACAGAAAGAGGCAGGGAACAGGTTTTCCTCTGGCACCAAGTTAGCTATGGTTCATTCTCTTTATACTTACTGTTGCAGTAAGCGGCAAGAGATGCTTAGGCTGGCTGGGTTTAATGACATTTTTCAAGGTTGGTATGAATGTGGACTGCTCTTTCGGAAAGCGGCCAGTTTCCTATTCATTCCTCTATAGTAGCTGCTCTGGTATGCAATTTCATAGACATCCAATATGTAAAACACATGCTGATTTATACAGTCTTCACATGTGTTACATATATTTTTTGCTCCACGTGGCAATGAAGTTAACAGAGGAAGCAAGAGCGATTAAAGAACCTCATCCAGTTCTCCTTGAAGTCAAAGTGAAAAAAAAAAAAAAAATCTATCCACTAGATTTTACTGGGATTAATTTGGGAATCTACAAGAACACGCTTCAGAAACATGGCAATCAAACTGTCACTGCCAAAAAATGTACACCCTTGCAATCCGTTCTAAAAACTATTTGCATATAACATACCTTCAGACCTCTGAAGAAAGCATGTTCACCGTCACAATAGTATGGGTATCACCTATGGCTTTCAAGTTTGTTTTTATGGGAAGGGAGTTTTACCTATTTGTTTGCAGAAGAAACTCCCTAAGGACGTTTCAAAGGCAAAAAGGCTCTTGTTCTCTGACAAAAGCCTGAAAATCTGTGGAAGGCTCAATGAGAGCAGTTGGAATTAAAACCCTAATTGCTGACAGAAAGACACTTAGAAGTTAAAATTAAGGTGGCAATCCCTGCCTTAACAGGTCTTAATGCATTCTAGCAGAATGAGTGTCATATGTGAAAATGGGCACGTGATTAGAACAATTAAATTGAGAAACACAAAAGTGTCACAACACTGCTCACAGTGGACTGGAAATCACTGAGCAAGGAAGGGGAAGGAAGCTACAACAAGGACACAAAAGCTGCTGTGCACCTTTTAAGCCTCTTACCTGTCTTCTGTCAGCCTCATTAGAATTGTCCCTCTAGTTGAAAAAACGATGAAGGACATCCTCAGCTGAGGGCTGGAGAAAGGGAGAAAAAAAAAAAGTAAATTATTTTGGTGGTCTAGACCAGAGCTTACTGCATGCGTAACACCAAACACACAGGGCACTCTGATCGCTACCTAGATTATAACTCAAGAGGATGAAATGACTGAGCAGCAAAAGGTGTTTTGCCCCAGGCCTTCCTAGCCAAGGAAATCCATGAGGAATCCTTCTAAAAGATGCCAATAGCACTTTCATCATGACCTTAGAATTGCTAAAAAAGAAAGGCTTAAATGTGTCCTGGTATCACCATGGAGACGAAGGCAGGCTACTTATGTTTATCATAACACATTCCACCCACTGGCCTGCAGGGTTTTTCATCCAGTCTCAAGGCATTCAGTGCCTGAGAGCTACAGCCTCCGGCCTCTCCCTGCAGACCTAAACTTCTGTACCTTAGGCAGTAGCCAGCCATCTCAAACATGATTCCTTCCCCACAAAAATGCAATTTGATCCATGGAAGTCAAGCAGGAGGAAAAGGAACAGTTAGCTTATCTACTCCCATTTCCTGCATGACAGAAATCTGGGGGAAAACAGTCAATGGGATGATCTGAGAAAAGCATTAAGAACTCTCTCCACCAGGGCACTGGCACCAGCATGTGCTACTTGACTGCAAGCGAGAGCACATCTCCGAGTCTCTGGCACAGACACTCCTCCTCATTCGGTTATCTGTAAAGCAGCACTTCTTACCTTATGAACTTGCGGGCCAAATGTTCCACAAAATGATATATTTCATTCCAGTGGTGCAGGACACTTCCTGATCTAGGGAAACAATTATTACAGGAAATATTAGTTTAACTGCTGTTATTGTAGTTTTCTCAGCCTCATGTTTTGTTACACATTGTTCAACTAGTCATTTGTTTTTATTTTAATACTCATTGTCCATATTCTTCCTTTAAAGGGATACTAAAAACTGTAAATTACATTTCCTACTTAACTTGAAAAGCAAGGATAATTTAGACTCCATGCAAGTGTTCGAGGCTACACTTGGCAATAACATATAGCTGTTAGGCAAGACCTTTAGCACAACCTTAAATAAATAAACCCTGCGTGAGTGAAGACCTGTCTCTCTGCACAGTATTTTAGATTAATTCCATCAACTCACTTGCCATACCATGATGCAGAGCTTTTAGCTCAAGTATATTCTGAGAATAAAATGCAGTTGGAGGAACAGATTATTAAACTTCTCTAGTGTTTCCACTGTGCTAGAGACTATGAAAAGTAAAACACCTTAGGTCCACATCTCAACTGTTCTGGCTAATTCCATCACACTTCAGTTAAAGGCAAAACAAACTAATTTTGCTGCGCAGGAGACTAAACCTGAATAAAAGAATGGACTATAATGGGATTGGCTTACTCTTCTTGATGTTGTAAGAACCAGGACAAAATTAGGTTAATCAGAAACTTTCAGCACTAAATGCCCCTTCTGGCATAAGCACTTCTATGAACACTGGAATATTAATATTGGAAAAAAACTTCTTCCTAGAGTTGGAAAAATAAATGTATCATCACTTATTTAATTCACTGACTACAATTAGAAACATTTATAGGGGAAAAAAACATTCCAGCTTTAATAGAAACTTCGTTGATCTGCAGCCTGAGGGAGAAAAGATGAACATTTGAGAAGATGTTTTTTCACTTCACAGAAAGAAAAGGCATCTGACCTGAGTCTGTTGTACCTTAGATGTGAGAATGCAAATGAATAGCCATGAATAGATTCACCAAAGTACTGCACACCTGGTACAGCCAACCCCAGCCTGGCTGCAAAGAGCATTACTTCACTTCCTAGCAGCACAGCAAGCATGCAAACCACATTGTGCAGGTCATACAAATTTCTTTCAGTTTTCATTTACAGCCATTCAGTAAAAACCTTGGCTTTACCCACTTACTCCATGATACCTTAAGCCATTCTTTCTCTGTATGACCCCAGTATGTCCAAAGGCAACCTTAGATGACATGCAATGAGGAGCCTTGCACAGGTAGAAAAGCATATGGTCCATCTGGAAAAACAGTGAACACTCTCGCTCTTGTTGGACACAGGACCTGGTATCAAATGCACCTCTTTAAAGACAACCTTATGGGCACCCCTGCTTCATCCATGACTGTAAGGGACAGATTGCAGAGAAGACTTGATCATAAGCAAATGCTAATAGTGCTAGATTACTTCTTGGCTCTCTTTCATCAGAAACCAGGATTACATCATCAGACCAGGATTTGAAATCATTACTTGTTCTCCATGCAAATGTGTATCAGAGAGACCAAAGAAACACCAATACTAAGGGTCTTGATAAACTAATTAAACCACACAGACAGTGGGAAAATTGGTGTCTTATAACAGATGAAGGACAAGGTACATCAGGACTTGCTCTCAAACAAGAAACTTAATCCTAAGAATCACAGAATCATTAAGGCTGGAAAAGACCTTTAAGATCATCAAGTCCAACCATCAACCCAACACCACCATACCCACTAAACCATGTCCTGAAGTGCCACATCTACATGGTTTTTGAACACTTCCAGTGAGGGTGACTCCACCACCTCCCTGGGCACCCTGTTCCAATGCTCTCTCAGTAAAGACATTTTTCCTAATACCCAATCTAAACCACCCCTGGCACAACTTGAGGCCCTTTCCTCTCGTCCTGTTGCTGGTTACTTGGGAGAAGAGACCAACACCCACCTCACTACAACCTCCTTTCAGGTAGTTGTAGAGAGCGATAAGGTCTCCCCTCAGCCTCCTCTTCTCCAGGCTGAACAACCCCAGTTCCCTCAGCCGCTCCTCATAAGACTTGTTCTCCAGACCCCTCAAACAGCTTTGTTTTTCTTCTCTGGACATGCTCCAGCACCTCAATGTCCTTCTTGTAGTGAGGGACCCAACACTGAACACAGGACTTGAGGTGCAGCCTCACCAGTGCCAAGTACAGGGGTACAATCACTTCCCCACTCCTACTGGCCACACTATGTCTGATATAGGCCAGGATGCTCTTGGCCTTCCTGGCCACACTGCCGGCTCATGTTCAGCCAGATATCAACCAGCACTCCCAGGTCCTTTTCCACCA
>NW_010512979.1:10082-12237 GCF_000687285.1 Phaethon lepturus
GGTGTCATCTGCAAACTTACTGAGGGAGCACTCGATCCCCTCATCTAGATCATCAATAAAGATATTAAACAAGATCGGCCCCAGTACTGATCCCTGGGGAACACCGCTTGTGACCGGCCACCAGCCGGATTTAATGCCGTTCACCACAACTCTCTGAGCTCAGCCGTCCAGCCAGTTCTTTACCCAGTGAAGAGTAAGCCTGTCTAAGCCACGAGCCGCCAGTTTCTCCAGGAGAATGCTGTGGGAGACGCTGTCAAAGGCTTTACTAAAGTCCAAGTGGACATCCACAGCCTTTCCTTCAGCCACTAGGCAGGTCATCTGGTCATAGAAGGAGATCAGGTTGGTCAAGCAGGACCTGCCTTTCATGAACCCATGCTGGCTGGGCCTGATCCCTTGGTTGTCCTGCAGATGCCCTGTGAGCACCCTCAAGATGAACTTCTCCATAGTCTTCCCCAGTACCGAGGTCAGGCTGACAGGCCTGTAGTTCCCCAGATCCTCCTTCCGGCCTTTCTTGTAGATGGGTGTCACATTGGCAAGCCTCCAGTCTTCTGGGACCTCCCCTGTTAACGAGGACTGCTGATAAATGACAGAGAGTGGCTCAGCAACCTCCTCCACCAGCTCCCTCAATACTCTCGGGTGGATCCCATCAGGCCCCAAAAACTTCTGAGTGTCCAACTGGCATAGCATGTCCTTGACTGCTTCCTCCTGGATTATGGGGGGTTTATTCTGCTCTCCATCCCTGTCTTTCAGCTCAGGGAGTTGACAGGATACTTAGTCTGGCTATTAAAGACTGAGGCAAAGACAGCATTAAGTACCTCACCCTTATATCTCAGGTGATAAAGTCTCCTTTTTTTCCTGAGTCCCAGCAAAAGCTCCTTGTTCAGCCAGGACAGTCGTCTTTCACGCCAGCTCGTCTTACGGCACATGGGGACTCGCTGCTCCTGTGCCTTTAAGATTTCCTTCTTGAAGACTGCCCAGCCTTCCTGGACCCCTTTGCCCTTCAGGATTGTCTCCCAAGGGACTCTCTTGACCAGGGACCTGAACAGGCCAAAGTCTGCCCTCCAGAAGTCCATGGTAACAGTTTTGCTGACCCACCTCCTTCACTAAGAATTGAGAATTCTATCATGTCATGGTCGCTAAGCCCAAGATGGCCTCTGATCACCACATCTCCCACCAGTACTTCTGTGTCAAGAAGTGTCAAGAACCTGTGTCAACAGCAGGTCAAACAGGGCACCTCCCCAGGTAGGCTCACTTACCAGCTGCATCAGGAAGTTATCCTCCACACACTCCAGGAACACCCATTGCATCCAAACTGCAAACTGACAGAACAGAAACACACAAAGCTCAACCCCAGGTGCAAATTCCTCTCAGATGTATGGAATAACTCTGAGACCTTGAATATGACAGGCACTCCAGTCCCATCAATACCAAATAGCCCAAATAATTTTTGAGAACTGGCTTGGAAAATAATTATTTATTGTCTTTATATGGTGAGGCATAAAAGAAACACTTGATTTTATAGCAATGGTTACATCAGTCTCCAGAAGAGACATGACACCAAGGCTTTGTTAACCATAAAACAATTACTATCCGCTTCAGTGAAACCTATGTTGCTTTAGACTGTATATCCATCTCTCAAGAAAAGTGCACCTTGTTAAAGTTTCACATGTCTTCTGAACCACCTGGTAGCATACACGTGAAGTTAGGAGCCTTTCACAAGTATACCCGAAGCAACCTTCTCCTAGCCATCAAATAAGATGACTATACTACACTTCATGTTAAGGGAAAGCTTAGCTCTTGGCCTCTGCCCAGACAGAAGCTCTAGCTGCCCACCACTTATAACGGGTGTCCTGGTTTCAGCCAGGATAGAGCTGGTTTTCTTCACAGAAGCTAGTGTGAGACTAGTTTTGGATTTGGGATGAGAAACTGTTGATAATGGGCTGATGTTTTGGGTTGTTGCTGAGTAGTCAAGGACAGTCCAGCTTCTCGTACTGGCCTGGTAGCAAGAAGGCTGGGGGTGCACAGGAAGCTGGGAGGGGACACAGCCAGGACAGCTGACCCAGGCTGGCCAAAGAGATATTCCATACCATACGACGTCATGCCTAGTACATAAATTGGAGTTGTCCGGGGGGCGGAAATTGCTGCTTGGGGACGG
>NW_010512980.1:0-215 GCF_000687285.1 Phaethon lepturus
CAGGTTACAACAGGCCTGGGCAGGCCACCGGCCCGGCTGGCAAAGCGCTCCCGGAGCCGTGGGTCAGCGCAGCGTTAGGGCTGGGAGATCAAGGAGGACGGGGGCTGGGGCCGGGCTGCTCTTATTTTTAGGGTCCTGACTCAGCGCAGCCTGGAACGGTGAGGGCTGGGAGGTTTCCCGTGGGCGGCTGCAGGCTCCCGGTGGAAGAGTGGGCT
>NW_010512981.1:0-278 GCF_000687285.1 Phaethon lepturus
GCCTCCATCGTGCCGTCTCGCGGCCTTCAGTTTGCGCGGTTACCCGCGGTTAAACCCCAGCATCAGGAAGGTGGTTGCCACTGAGCGTCTGAAACATCACCGCCAGCCCCCAGCCCCACCGCAGCCGGGGACGGCCCCCAGCCCGGGTCACCCCCTCATAGGGATGTGGAGTCAGACTCCCCCAGGGGAAACAGGCTCCCCTGCAGCCCCACGGCGCCGGAGAAGTCTTACTCCCAT
Source organism: Phaethon lepturus (assembly GCF_000687285.1). Taxonomy (NCBI): domain Eukaryota; kingdom Metazoa; phylum Chordata; class Aves; order Phaethontiformes; family Phaethontidae; genus Phaethon; species Phaethon lepturus. Next base: position 238 of record NW_010512981.1, read on the forward strand.
CACCCCCCGGACCGGCAGCATGGTTGCACCGTGGGCTCTGT
>NW_010512982.1:0-355 GCF_000687285.1 Phaethon lepturus
TGAGGTCGTCTATCTTTTTCTTTCTTTTTTTTAACCCAAGCACAAGGAAGGATAGCTTGCTCAAAAAGACCGCTCCCAGTGCCATAGGGCCATCTTTGTTTCGATAGAAGTGTGCCATTCCCGCAGCCTTTGAGAGTCCGTCTGTGCCCAGCGCGGAATGGAGATCCTCCTGACGCCGGGCAGCCGCTCTCACGGCAGCGCGGGGCAGCGGACGGGAGCGCCCGTGCGGGAGGTGCCCCGTGCAGAAGGGCCGCGGATGGAGAGAGGCACCGCTCAAAGGCTCGTTCCTGCCTCGTCGTTAGCGAGCTCTTGAAAGATAGAGACATCGTTCTGGAAATGCCGAGTATCGGCTAAA
>NW_010512982.1:377-587 GCF_000687285.1 Phaethon lepturus
GACCACATGGCTACTGAATCTCTTCTTTTCCCCCCACAGCCAAGAGTTTCTTGAAGTCCTCAGAAAATCCCCAGGGAGATCTCTGTAATCACAGTCTCCCTGTCTACCTTCTCAGGCATTCAGTGGCTGAAAACTTGCCCCTGCAGCGCAGCCTGGCATTTTCCCCAGACGAAGCAGTAATCAAAGAGGAGTCTGAGCTGAGCGGGGAGG
>NW_010512982.1:634-959 GCF_000687285.1 Phaethon lepturus
TTACAACTATTAATTTAACTTATATTGTCCTATTGATTTAAATCTGAGCCTGCTGGAGAGGATCTCAGCTTTGAAGCTCTTGGTACACCTTCACTTTTTGCTTTTATCCATTCTAATCACACATATTGTTTCAGGTATTTCATTTTAAATTGCAAAGTGATTACCATGGGCTGGCTAGATCTAGAAGTAACTTGCTAAAATACCACGGGTATCTGGCAGCTTCCTGGATAAGATTGCCAAATCCCAGAAGAACGTTAGAGCAATACAGAAACCAGTCCCAGTGAGGCCGGGGGGATGCTGCCGTCTTCACTTAGCTAAAGCCACC
>NW_010512983.1:0-6149 GCF_000687285.1 Phaethon lepturus
AAAAAGTCGCCGGGTGCCCTGTCGGGGTTAAACGGGGATTTTTGCACAGCGGGACAAGGGTGACCAGAGCTGCTGCACCTCGTTTCCGGGGTTGTTGAACTGCATCGATTTCAAAGGGATTTGGGAGCCCTGGAGGGCCATCCCTATCCTTTCTCGGTGCCTCAGCATCTCCTTTCCAGGGCGAGCAGTGACTCTTTGCAGGCAGAGCTGACCTCAGAGGATGGGGCAGTGCAGCCCCTTCCTGGAAGGAGGCAAAGTAAAAGTGCAGGAGCACAAACCTTTGAAAAATTGGACTCATTTTCCAGGGGCATGCAGGGGGAAAGCGAGCTCAGAGGAGTGGTGGTTTATTAACCCTTTTATTTTCACTTGCACTGGTAAGGTCCCTCTCAAAAACGTAGGGCGTAAAGTTTGTGTGGGAAAAACACAGATTAATGAAAAGACAGTGGTTTGGGCTTCTCCTCATTAGCAATTACTGCCATCCATCCTCTGCTACACGCTTGCATTACATTTGCCTCAGAGGCTTCAGCCCAGTTCAAAGCCTGTTGTGTTCGTGACTTTTCTGATGTTGGGTAGCTGCCAACAGCGCCGAGAGGTGTGGAGATTGAATTCCTCCCAGGAGGCCATGCATCTCTTTAGGAACTTTTCCCATGGAAGAGCTCACTAGTGAGGCCTGCAAGTCTGTTTGATTCAGGAAGGTTGGGTTCATGAGCACATACAAGGAAACAGAACTGAGGCAAAGGTGTCCTTAGTGTCAATGGAGGCTACATCTGATGGATACCCACCACCATTCTGCGTATGCTCCTTAGCACCCCAAGGGAGTAGGGATGGTGGTTATGAAAAGGTCTGTCTTTCTCCTACAAAGCCAGCTACTGACACCAGTGGTGACTGCGTTTTGGCCCCAGGACGGGGCTGGAAGGATCAGCCCCCTCCTCCTTACGCCCTGTCACACGGTGTCCTCAGAGCGTGGGAAATCCCTCAGCTCTGCGTTTCGGATCAGGTCCTCATACGTTGTGGGGCAGTAGGCTTTGTACAGCTTTTCAGCCAGCGTGTTGCTGCCTGCGACCACAGCTTTCCGGTCGTGGTTCATGAAGTTCCACAAGTGCAGCGCGTAGGAGTGGTTGAAATTGGGGCTTTTGTCCCACACCTCATAGTACTGGCCCCAGGCTGGGTATGGTATGGGGTAGAAACGCTGGGGGTTGAGGAAGGAGATGTTCTGGCAGCGGTGGTCCTCGGTGCCTTTGAAATCCGTGAGATTGCAGATGGCTTTGAGCATCCTCGTCATTAAAAAGGGCCCCTGGTTCCCCCAGATGTTCCCGTTGTACTTGAGAACAAAGTTCTCCATGCAGTCCCAAATGAACTTGTGGTGGGCAGGGAAGCCAAAGACTCCGTTGCTGGAGAACTGTGACTTCTGCGCTGCTAGGAAGCTTTCCTCAGGGATGGGCCTGATGGAGATGACATCTGTGTCCATGTAGATGCCCCCATACTTCCAAATGAGCGCCAGCCTGCTGGCGTCGGAGCTGACATGGACCCAGTTCTTCTCCCGCTCCGGGACTACCTGCAGAATTGGAAAGCAAGGCGGTGATGCTGCCGGCAGAGAACGGACCACATCCATCCACTGGATGCAAACGACACCATAAAACTGCACCTGCACCCCTGCAAATGTCACTGAGCACCTTCCTCCAGCTATTGAATTTTATTGGCATAAGATAAGGGGGAAGTGCAGAGCAGTGCTTTGTTAATATAGACGACTGCGGGAACATTTCGCGGGTGTTTTGATGGAACCTACGACGTCAAATCAATGATACCATGAATCACTGCCTGCCGTCTCAGTGGGACACACACGCACAACCACCACAACACTCCCTGATCACTCCCAGCAGTTTGAAACAGGCTGGAGGGTTTTCATTGGCACTGTTGGTACTCGGAGTCATTTTTTCTCTGAAGGAAGAGTGTGAAGGAAATATGCCTGCCCTGCGCAGAGATGGAGTCAAACAAATTTGACAAAAGGGACTTGCAAGCAGCTTGCCAGGAACTTCTTTCTAGGGTGGAGCTCGCAAGATCCCACCTTGGTTTTGCGTATTGTTTATTACAAAAACTGATTTCTCTCCTGCATCTTATCTACTGCGGGCTCTGTTCGTGTGGGGCACCATTAACAAGTGCTCAGATGACTTGGGCAGCACATTTTGTTCAACCAGCTTCTGTTGAGAAAGATTATTAAGCGATGTTTTATCAAAACATGTAGGGAATCTATTTTTACCAATGTTTTCGTTTGCCAAAAAATCTGATTCTTCAGATAGAGGGGAAAATGTTGGTAATATGTTCAATAAATAGATAGATGAATACACTGCAAAACATGGCAAAAATGAATCTATTCTGAACCAAAAAAATAAAAATGTCTAATTTCACATAGTCAGTCCTGCATTCCTCCACCCATTTTAAGCCTACTTCAGACCCTGTTTTCCCCCCCGTTTATAACTATTTTCCTATTTCCCCCTTATTACAACTCTCACCTGGTTGTACCACTGGAGCAGAGGGGTCTCCTGGAAGACAGTTTCCATCTGGAGAGGAAAAATGAAGACATTCTTCATAGAAGACAAAAGCGAGAAGGCTGCGTAGCTGGAGTTCAAGTCCAACGCCGTGTTGTTCGTAAGTCCCTTCATGAAGAGGATGACGGGCCGGTCCTGGTAAATCCTGGCAGCAGACTCCACGGAGCAGGACACCAGCGGAGGTGGCTCCAGGCGCTCCGTCGTCTCCAGAAAGATGATGCTTTTGCCGAGGTTCAAGACCTGCTCAGGTGTCAGAAAGTGCTTGGACATGGGCATATAGGAGAAGCAGCAGCTGGACAGCAGGGAGATCTCATACAAAATGCCCGAGACGAAGAAGAAGCAGAGGCATATCTGGATTTTCTTCAACATTCTCACTTTCCTTGGGCTTTTGGGGTCATGCCTCAGACGTGGATGCTAAGGATAGACGAGGAACAGCAAAAATATATGCCAACATTATTACTTAGCGGGACTGGGAAATGGTAGGACATGGCTTTGGACAGCATAGCATGAGGGCAGTTTGGTGAAGCTCATGTCTTTCCCCCAGGACAAGCCTGGAGATACGTCTCAGGGTGCAGAAGGCTCTGCCCTGGGGGGTGAAGTGCTGGGGTCCCCCCTCCTCATCCCCAGCCAGGAATGGGGGGCCAGGAGAGGTCCTGGAGAAGGGACATGCAGCTATGTCTCGTGGCACAGCTGCACAGTCATTGGGTTGGCAGAGAGGGAAGGACCAAGGGAGAGAGCGGGGAGAGCAAGGCAAGAAGGATCACTTCGCCCCGTGCCAAGGCAGGGACCCCCAAGCCCATCCTTGGGGCAGGCTGGTGTAGCAAACTGCGGCATCATGCCAACATGTCCTTGTCCACGAGCAGGAGATGTCCAGGGGATTTGAGGAGCAAACCCTGATGTGCCAGCGGAATTAGGTGGCCAAGGGGGCTGAGTGCCAGCGAGGGGAAGGTCATGATTACGGTTTGGGATGTGTCAGCCAAAGCTAAAACATTAGCCTGTGGTCACTGAAGTCTTTTTCCCAATTCGCCCCTTCTGCTCACGATTCAGCCCCAAAGGCTGAGAGGGACTTGGGTCCTGCAGGGATGGGGGCTGCAGGAGGACCAGAGAGAGACAGACGTAAGGACAGCAAATGGATGGTTTTGTACAAGCAAAGAACTAGGACCTACCCGGATTATAGTTCTGACAAATCCATATTTCCAGCTTGTTTCTTTGCCATCACGGTGGCGATCAAGCTGCCTTAAAGCCCAGCTCCCTGGTGAAGGCACCCAAACTCTTTGGAGCATGCAAAGGGATTTCTGAAGGCAGGAGACAGATGCACAGAGGAAAACGGGCTCCACTGCGGGCTGAATCTCAGTCCCAGAAACGGTTCGGGGCCAATGGGACCCACCTAAAAGGACAAAAAAGGGTCAGGTTTTAGGTGAGACCCATCTCGTGCCTACATCAGCCCGGCCCAGATCCTCATTCCTGGTTTCACCGTGACATGAGCCTGTACAGCAGCAGCGAGCTCCTGCTGGTGAGCGGCAGGATTGAATCTTATCTGCATTGCACTGTTTGACAGGCTCGTGACATAAGGAAAGTCTCTCCTGAAATGGCACCTGGGTGCACCTGAGCAGCCCACACTGGCTCTGCAGAGACCACGAGCCAGGGTCTAACAGAGGGGAGACACTCTGAATGAGAACCCAACGTCCAAGCGGCCCCTGGAAGTGTTTAAAGCTTGATTAATTAAAGGGAATGGGAGGAAACACAGCTCTGTGTGCTCGGGTAATTAATGAGACGCGATACCATGTCACCCAGCCAGAATATAGATAAGTCTCGTAGCAAACCCCGTGGAAATTCCCCCGCGAGCGCCGAACGTGCGCTTGGAGCTGTGGCAGCTCCTGATCCATTTCTCAGAGCTAGACCTCATCAAATTAAATATTAAAGCAATGACTGTTCCCATCAGTGCAGCTTTCCATACCGCACAGCAAATTTTGTTGTTTTTCATTGCCGCTGCACAGAGTTTCTCGTTACACCCCGGGTTCCCACAACAGCGTGGGAGAAGGTGCCAGGGGCGAAGTGGGTGACAATGCTGTAGCCACCAGGCACCAATGTGGCTGTGGGTACGTTCTGCTGGACAAGGCTAGCAGGTTTGCATGCTTTATTATTAATTATTAGTTTTATTCCTTTCGTTTTCCCACTTTCTCTCATTGCCCCAGCACCCTGCTGTGAGAGGCAGCACCCCACGCCCAGGGCCTCCCTGCAGATATCACGTTTGGGTGGAAGACAGGGAACGGAGAGCAAATACAAGCCCTTTGGAAACAACTTGTTCCCCAGCCTGCAGATAAAGCAGCCTGCAGAGCACCGCAGCCCCAGCGCAGGAGCCCAGCACGAGAGGGCTTGGGAAGCCGCAGCAGAAGTGAGATTAAAATAAACCACATCGCCTGGACTACAAAATTTCCTTCCTCTTCCTTCCCTCCTGCCTCTTTCTCGGACGCATGCTTCTGACTTACTCCAGCCATTCGAAAATAAAACAGAAGGAAAAAGTTGCCTGCTGGCAGCTCCCTCGCCAGTCTCCACTTGGTCAGATTTTCAGGTTTAGGGTTTTTTTCCCATTCCCGGCTCTGACCTAACCCGCGCCCGCCGCTGCTTTGACGCTGCTCCAGTGCAGCCCAGCTCCCTCCCTCTGTTCCTTGCAGTTTTTAAATCTTGATGCCATTCTCGTGGCACTGTTTGCTTGAAGCAGAAAACTCTGGCTTTGCTTTGATTAGAAATGGGACCATCAGAACATTCCCATTACCGGAGTAATATTTCTTCTTTGATGGCCTAAAGATCCCATGTCTCAGGTCTTTACGAGCAGCCTAGCAAAGTCTAGTCGTTCAAATTTAAACTAGTCCGGGAGGGATTTTATTTGCAAATTGTGGGGAGAGAATAAGTAGACACTCCAACAGATACCATCTCCGTGTACGACATTGTGAAGAGAAACACGAATCTTCATCGTCTCATTCTGGGAAATTGTTTTGCTTGGTTGGTTTTCCAAAACCCCTATGTGGCGAGTTATGAATTCTCATCACATTTGACCTGGAGGCTGCTGTTATCAGAATGTTCACTTCCCTGCTGAAGTTAAAAGGACTGCAGAACCGAATGTTAAAAATAAATCCCAGCCGTTGAATAGATTACCCTACCGAGTGGGTTGCTTTTCTGGATGCGGCAGACGGTGTGCTGGCTTGATGGCCCATCTTGTAAAGATATTTCTTTTCTCGGGGCCATTTCAGTATTTCAAGTGCAGGATGAAAACGGGTGGGAGACTACAGGAGAGATTACTACGACTGTGCGATAATTCCTCCGAGGCGTCCGCGAGACGCGCGCGGCGGGAAGGTGCGGGGGGATTTTTTCGGTGAACGCCACTACACCCCGCCAGCGTGCTGGCGGCTGTGCACCCCCCCGGCACAGCACAGCCCGGCCCCACGGCAAACGCAGGGCTGCTCCCCATCTCTGTGGGTCCCCACAGTGGCAGCCTGGCCGGAGGGACCACCACCCACTCCAGCCCCCGGGGCACGACCGGCCCTGCAGGTATAACTAAGGCTAAGCTTGGGACATGGACTCGGCTTGCACAGGGAGTAAGCC